>NC_083339.1:123033950-123316015 GCF_019175385.1 Lycium barbarum | reverse complement strand
CCAACTTCACGCCGCCGTTCGTTTTCTACCGAGGTCGGGGTTTTTTTTGAAGACAAATCCATCATTGAAGGGCTAGAGGCCGGATCGCTCACTCTTATAAGTTAAAAAAAATAAGTTGGGGTAGTCTAACTTATTTTTTTTGGTTTATAAGCTGTTTTCAGCTTATAAATTGCTTTAGATAAGCTAAGTCAAATGGGCCCAATTATTTTTTTGAGCTTATTTTAAGCATAAAATGACTTTAAGTTGGTCAGCCAAACACTCAAAAAAGCTGAAAACAGCTTATAAGCAACTTATAAGCCAATCCAAACGGACTCTTAACCCTCTCATAATTGATATGTGAACCAAATGACCAGAAAAAGTTTGCCTAAAATGAGTCTCAGAGTCAAATCTCAGCGCGGCAATAAAATTAGGTGTTTTTCTTATATATTCAAGTTTTGGTGAACAAAATTACGTGATACTTATGTTGATGAAAATAATGAAAATAACAAATGTACTTTATAAAGTTAATTAGGATGTGCATAAATTAATCCGGACAACCGTAAGCTTCCAAATAGAAAAAGTTTACCAAAGATAAGGTGTCTTCCCAAGAAAAAGGCTTAATACCCAGATGGACCCTTAAACTTGGCATGTTTTGTAAGATAGGCATATAAACTTATAAGGTGACCAGATAGACACTTAAACTTACTCAAAGTGTATTTTTCAAGTTTTTCAGTTGTTTTGAAAACAAAAACTATATTTTTCAAACACTCACAATTTTCATGGCCAAACAAGCCCTAAATATATCACAAAATATTTTTTTTAAAATGCAAAAATAAGGCAAACACATATACATGAGACTATAAATGTGCACTTAAACCAATAAATAGTCGCTAATCGCAATTTTGCAGCTTTCAATTAACTCGGTTTTTTTTTACACTTGAATAATTAAAAAACAATAACTTTAACCAATAAAAATCCTTAAAAAAAGAAATTTCAAATTAAGAAGTTTCTTTTTTTTAAGGATTTTCTTCTCGGCTTTACAGTTTTCTTAATTTGAAATTTCTTTTACACTTGAAATACTGAACTTAGAAATTTCTTAATTTGAAATTTCTTTTTTAAGGATTTTTATTGATTAAAGTTATTGTTTTTTAATTATTCAAGTGTAAAAAAAAATCCGAGTTAATTGAAAGCTGCAAAATTGCGATTAGCGAGTATTTATTGGTTTAAGTGCACATTTATAGTCTCATGTATATGCGTTTGCCTTATTTTTGCATTTTAAAAAAAAAAAATTGTGATATATTTAGGGCTTGTTTGGCCATGAAAATTGTGAGTGTTTGAAAAATATAGTTTTTGTTTTCAAAACAACTGAAAAACTTGAAAAATACACTTTGAGTAAGTTTAAGTGTCTATCTGGTCACCTTATAAGTTTATATGCCTATCTTACAAAACATGCCAAGTTGGTCAGCCAAACACTCAAAAAAGCTGAAAACAGCTTATAAGCAACTTATAAGCCAATCCAAACGGACTCTTAACCCTCTCATAATTGATATGTGAACCAAATGACCAGAAAAAGTTTGCCTAAAATGAGTCTCAGAGTCAAATCTCAGCGCGGCAATAAAATTAGGTGTTTTTCTTATATATTCAAGTTTTGGTGAACAAAATTACGTGATACTTATGTTGATGAAAATAATGAAAATAACAAATGTACTTTATAAAGTTAATTAGGATGTGCATAAATTAATCCGGACAACCGTAAGCTTCCAAATAGAAAAAGTTTACCAAAGATAAGGTGTCTTCCCAAGAAAAATAAAGAAAACGAAACTGTGCGGCTTCAGCCGAAAAACGTGTTTCTTTTTCTTTGCTTATATGTAGCACTCACATTCAGAAAATTATTAAATAGAAGAAGAGGTGCATGGAAGTGAAGAAAAAAGAGTTCGGGGTCAAAATGACACGTTTTTGTAGTCTGAAGATCAAAATAGCATGCCAAAATTTTTCTATACCCGAATAGATTTTTCATTACACGTGCAACGAAATGTGAAAAACATTAACGTCTTCCGTCAAACAAAAAAAAATGCATTTCGCCATCATTTTAATGAAATGGTGCTGAATCTTTATTTATTATTTACTACATTTCGCTTAAAGCACAACGAAATATTGCTGAATCTTTATTTTATTATTTTTCGACATTTCGCCTGCATTGACTCGAATGGTCTCTGTTGGTTAGTTTCCTTTGCGTTATGTGACTGCATTTCTAGAACTCTAAATTGCTCCCAGGGAGTAATGTATTCTGTGCATCTTTTCTTCTGTTTATTTATGGTGAAGGTATTTTAATTAAAAATTGTCATCATTAATGTTGTTAATGCCATGACTTGATGGTGGTATTGAAATGCTTACCAGTGGCCATACCTTGTCTTTGTAGTTGAGATTTGCAACGGTTGATGTTGAGTTACATGCAAAATAAACTACATCAAATTGAAGTCAAGTACAATACTTTGAGCAACTTGAAAATTTTGAATAGAGAAAACTTCCATGCAAATATTATTATGAACCATGGTGGAATAACCCAACCGGACACTTAAACTACCTTGTTCGTGCTTGTCATGCCTCGAACCATGGCCTGGGCGTAACACGGCACTTGGTGCTTCGCTGCATGTGACCGAGCGAACCACATGGATTGCTGAATCAACATAGGGCATGCGCTCATGCGGAATACAATATAAGAAATGGATAGTCTGAATAAAACATGAAGTCTCATAATGGTAGGTAAAATACTTGTTTAAAACATAGTGCAGAAATAGTCTGAAATAACATGAAAATATTAAGCCAAAATGGCTCTACGACTCTGAATAACTGACACAACATAACTGACTAGTCTATAAAACCTCTGACATGAGTCTGACTGCTTAATTTTTAACCAGGACAAGGCCCCGGTATACCTTAACTGCATAACTAACATAAACATAAATAGAGATAACACCCGAATAGAATGGGCCTCACCAAAAGCTAATACGAGCAAGTCTTAACGTGCTGATATGTTGTCCTGTAAATTGCATCGTGAAATGTAGGCCCCCGGGCAAATAAAAGGGAACGTCAGTACACTTGAATTATACTGGTATGTAAAGCAACTGAATGAAGTAAAGCATGGCACATGAAATTGTCACGACCCAACCGGAGGGCCATGACGGGCACCCTAAGCTAACCTACCAAGCACCACAACATGTACATACATCTCATATCCATACTTGAGTGGGCCATCATGCTAACTCATAAATATCGTAAACTATATAGGAAACAAACCTAAAAGATAATATACATATATACGTCATCAAGCTGGTCTCAAATACTCGAGCCAACAAGGCTACCAAAATAATGATACAACACAAGAGGGACCGAGAAGGTCACAGAACATCTAGCTATACATATCTGTCTATGAGCCTCTACTGGAATGCATAACATAGCAAGGACGGGACAGGACCCCGCCATACTCATCTGTACACAAAAGAACCATACCAACTGGACTGTAATTCCGGAACAAGTGGAGTGCTCCTGTACCAACGTTGAGGTGGCAGCCTATGAGTCTGAACCGTCTCCATGTTTACCTGCGGGCATGAACGCAGGGTCCACAAGCAAAAGGACGTCAGTACGAATAATGTACTGAGTATGTAAGGTATGAGTAATAACATAATGAAAGTGAGAAGATAACATAATATAAAAGAGATCAACATGTGCCTCTGAATGCCTTTTAAGGCTGATGTCATGCATGCTCAGCTTTTAAAAAAAAAAACATTTTCATACATATATAATATAAATGTTAGTGCTGCGGAATGTGCAGCTCGATCCATAAATGTTAGTTTTGCGGAACGTGCAACCTTCCATATATCATATCATCCCGCGTCCGGGGCATCCAGCGTCCGGGGCATTCCACATCCGGGGTAACATCATAACGTACCCACTGCAGTGGTGTGCACATCTACGTGCCCTACCTGGCCGACTATAGCGTGGCTCAGTGTGAGAAATACATACATATATATAAAGCATGCATGAGAGCCCAAATAAAAGCTATAACTCTATCGGAGTGACGTAAGGTCGGTAAACCTCCGATTTCTATTATGGAATCATCATCATCTCTATATCTCACCTTGAAAGAACAATTATTATAAGATGAGATCAACATAAATGAATAAAATCAATAATCAGGGAACAAGCTCAATAATATCATGAGAACATCAAGAACTATAAGCTTTGGTATCTTTAGAAATGGAATCATCATCATTATCATCATCATCATAGGGAACTTTTATCAACAACACCATAGGAACCTTGAGAATTATGAGTTTCTAGAAATTTTTGGAAATAGGACATTATAGATATCATGTATGGGTTCACAATAAGGGATTCATGCCTTTAGAAAGAAAGGGTTAGCCTTAACATACCTTGTCGTCTCCTTAATTTACTTAACGCCTATACTCCCGAGCTTGTAAATCTACATTCAAGATGATTCGCACTAAGGGTAAGTCATTGAAACGCTTATAAGGTCAAACTAGATTAATTGGTAAGCTAATGAAAATCGGGCAGCACCTCTAAAACTGCCTTCTCTGGAAAAAAATTAAAATCCTTAAATACTGTCCATATCTCAAAATACGGACCATATCTCACTTATACGACCCATATACCATATTTTCCAAAAACAACATTTGACGAATTCTTCCGCTTTGATTCACTTATTCTCTAATCCTTCCGTAACTTACCAAACATGAACTTAAACACTTTTAAGCATAAGTTAGGCATGTCCAATCTCATATAATCTCTGAACACAAATCCATACTTCCAAACTAAAATAACTTACGTACGATGACTCTAAATGTATAAAACCACAAGGTATAACATTCTTCCCCCTTAGAAACATTCGTCCTCGAATGTTAACTTCCAGGAATATAATCGACATGTAACCACCGCGTAAACACGTGGCGTCTGATCTCTGCCCGATCAGCTAAGCCATCTTGTACCTTGCCGGGGTACAAGGCATGAACATGAACATGACTGGATCCAATAAACACAATGGGTAAACATGAAGGTATCATCCTAGCTGAGCGGAGCGATCCTTATCCTACGCTGGCATACGTAGTTTCAGGCTGTCTGAGCCTTCTCGGTAATCTGTGCAACTCCCAAAAACATGAACATGGATATACTTGGCTTAGTAGTCCATGAATTATATAACTTGCTTGTATACATGATTCGTGATTGTATTATAACATGAAGATAGGTATATGATATAACTTGTATGAAAACATGGAAACATGTAGAAGTTCATGAAAATAACAGAAAAGTTCATATCTTGCATTTAAGAACCCATGGAATGCAAAGTATTGGTTTTCATGGATTACAGACAGATTCTCAATAACCAAAAGGGAATATTAAGAACACAATAACGAACTATTAAAGCAAAAATGGTATGGTACATGTACTTAGGGCTATCATGAACATGTCTAAAACCCTAGTTTTGGTGAAACTTTGTATAATCATGGAATACCATGGCATAGAGAAGAACAATGATGTTCCCACACGTAGTTAGAAACCCTACATACTTGGTAATGCTCCAAACTCGTAGTAAAGGTCTGAACTTGAAGAATTCCAAAAGCTTTAGCCTTGAATCCTTTAGATGGGTTTTCTTAAAAACCCTAGGCTAGGAACAATGAATTCTCATTTAATATTCATGAATATACGGCTGTTAGCCGATTGGTTGTAAGTTCGAATCCTACTTGGGGAGATTTTAGAGGAATTCACTTTGGGATGATTTGAATAAACTTACCTTGATGTATTCTAATGGTAGGGAGAGAAGAACTTCGTGCTAGGGCTTTGGGATATGAGAAGTGGGAAGTAAAACTGAAATCCCATATTTATACATTTCACTGAGGCGGAAGAAATATGGGCACAATGTACGACCCGTACATTATTGTACGACCCGTACATTATTGTACGTCCCGTACATTGTAGACGTAACATAATAAGTCAATTTCCAGAAACTATGATTTTTGGTCTGTGAGGTACGTGGTAAAAAGTACGGCTCATACAAATTGTACGCCTTAAAAGTGTTCGTACCTGAAATGTCAAATTCCAGTGGTTCTGTTTTCTCCCTGGTGAAGTACGCCCCGTACAAATGACGTAGAACGTCATTTTAACGATTTAAGGCCAATTCTCAATTCCAACACTTCCCGTCTTGATTTCTAAGTCTCGAATCATGAACGTAACTTAATTAGGAGGTACGAGGTGTTACATCCCATCTATAAAAGAAGAAAGAGTCTATCTTCTTCTTTCTTTTCAAATTCTAATGCACTTAAGCTACCTTTTTTATTTAATGAAGGGAACTGTTCTTTTGCTTTAGTATTGTTTGAATCAACTAAATAAAAAAAATTAACTAAGTGCACAATGTTAAAGGTATGTAGCATCCCACAGTGACTGTACATCCCGGTCCTAAAGAGTATGATGTGTTAATACTTCAGCTGCAGCATCGATCCAAGACTGTGTGGCATGGGAAGTTGACTGGACAGGACACGTTTTAAACTATACCCCGTGCGAATTTTGAATTCTGGAATAACTTGAGGTTGCACCCTTTGCATCACCACATCCTTAATTACTTTGAGAGATGTGGATTTAGGGGAGTTTTAGAGGTAGACGATGTGCATTATGATGAAGGAATCATCACTGCACTTATCGAGAGACGACGTCTAGAGACGCATACTTTTCATATGCGCACTGGAGAATGTATCACATTGCAGGATGTCGAGGTCTTATATGGCATTTCCGTAGATGGTGATCCATTGGCGCAGGCTGGTGTTAGACAAATAAGCAAATCAAGGTCTTCGGGCACCCATCAACTCCCGCCACCTTGATTTGAAAAGAAAGAAGAAGATAGACTTTTTATTCTTTTATAGACGGGAGCACGAACAAGGTATAGCTTAAGTGTCCGGTTGGGTTAGTCCACCATGGTTCATAATAATATTTGCATGAAAGTTTTCTCTATTCAAAATTTTCAGGCTGCTCAAAGTATTGTACTTGGCTTCAATTGATGTATTTTATTTTGCATGTAACTCAAGATCGACAGTTGCAAATCTCAACTACAAAGACAATGTATGGCCACTGGTAAGCATTTCAATACCACCATCAAGTCATGGCATTAACAACATTAATGATGACAATTTTTAATTAAAATACCTTCACCATAAATAAACAGAAGAAAAGATCCACAGAATACATTACTCCTTGGGAGCAATTTAGAGTTCTAGAAATGCAGTCACATAACGCAAAGGAAACTAACCAACAGAGACCATTCGGGTAAATGCAGGCGAAATATAAAAACATATAAAAATAAAGATTCAGCAACATTTCGTTGGGCTTTAGGCGAAATGTAGTAAATAATAAAATAAAGATTCAGCACTATTTCGTTATAATGATGGCGAAATGCATTTTTTTTACGGAAGACGTTAATGTTTTTCACATTTCGTTGCACGTGTAACGAAAAACTCATTTGGGTATAGAAAAATTTTGGCATGCTATTTTGATCTTCAGACTACAAAAACATGTCATTTTGGCGCCGGAGATTGAAAGTGACAACACCTAGTGCTTCCACTGTCCCTTGTCCATACTCAATGATAGTCTCATACGTATGTATAAAAGTAATACGCTAAAAGGGAAAATCCATATCGTGGATTGTATATCAATTGGGCAATGAGTGACTTGTTTCCTCTTCATTCTTTATAGAGTAGCCTTGGAGATTCTGCACCAGTTCTTGATAGATCTGTTAAAATTAGCTTATTTATACGTTTGATAAACACCACAATATTTATAAGATAAATACTTATAAGCCACACATTAAAAGAACAATGCCGGACAAGTGAGGGATGGCTCAGTGGTTAAGCACCTCCACCCACGACCGGTAGGTCCTGGGTTCGAGTCACACTGGAGGGGAAGTGTGGAAACACTATAAATCCTCCTAAATTGGGTGGGAAAAAAAAAAAAAAAAAAAAAAAAAAAGAACAATGCCGTGTTCACTATACGAAACACAATGCAGAGAGGAAGAAATAAACAAAGTCGTATACATTTAATTTAATAATACAACAGTGTTTAGTTGGACGCATAAAAAATGATCGATGAATAACTATTGCAGCACTTATTTGGCAGTATTATGTAGTACACACATTAAGTTATGTCGGAATTTAAATATTATCTTATGTAAAATAGAACGTGTTATAAGGATACATATATCATCAATACAAAATTAGACTATTTAAAGATAAAATTAGCCTTTTAAAAAATAACAGATTCACGTACACTAATATTTTCATTATTATTTCATCATATAGCAATCATTCATTATTAACTAATAGTGGATAAACGATAGATGCATAATTAATTACCTAAGTATACTTATGTGAAATAGACGAAAACGAAACAGTCCCCGTCCCCGCCTCAGCTCAGAAGGGGGTCTTTCTTTGTTTATATTAATAATTTAATATTGAAAGTCCCACATTGGGTTTTTAAGGATAGCGAGGTTTTCTTAATATGATTTTAGACAATTCGTACTTTATGAGCTTACTTTGTTGTTGAGTTATATAATAGGAGTATAATGTTTCTCATTCCACATACGTACCTCATGAGCTTATTTTCGAGTTAGGCTCTATTTATTTTTTTGTTTTAGCAGTCATGAAAGTTAGAAGAGGTGAGAGAGAAGAAAAGGATTGAAAATGACAACACCTAGCTAGTTCTTCCACCGTAGCTTGTCAATACTCAATAGTATATGCATTTCTAAAGTACACGTAGAAGGCCAAAAAAAAGGAAATCCGTATATCGTACATGGTTTAACTTGGGGGTAATATGAGTGGCTTGTTTCCTCTTCATTCTTCATGCATGATTAGGTACTATCTGAACCCTAAAATGAATAGGTCTAAGAAACCAAACACATAGTAGCATTAAAACTTATCTGTCGTACTATGATAAATTACTACTCCACTAGTTTTAATTAGGTATGGTACCTCCTCTCCTTTGTTGCTCGCACTGAATACTGAGAATGAAAGATTCCTTACCCACCCAACCACCTTTTTCTTTTTCACTTTTCCACATCCTCCACTTTCCTTCTCACGTGTGATAGTCTGATAGAAATGATAAGAGTCCATTTGACATATATCATTAATTTAAATCCGAATGGATAAAAGAGGAATTTCATTTCTATACACAGGAAGACAAAAGAAATTACACTATTAGATCGCTTGACTATTTAAAATCAGCGAATACAGTTAAATACATGGAAAATGTGGCAAGTGGTTTTCTACAACATATTAAACTACAGTTATATATTGTGCAATTTAAACGAATAAATTAGGGTATATTCAGACTTTCTTCCCAGAAGCACTCTTTAACATCTGTTTGTGCAATACAATAATAATGATTTGTAATATGGGCATAGAGGTTAACATCCCAAAAACAAAGTTAATTAGAATATCACTTTTGGTTCATTCAGGGCTTTTCTATTCTATGCCCTTTGTTTAGGTAAAAACAATGACATACATCTATTAATTTGATGTAAATTTGGGACGGATTAGGTAACTTAAGAAATGAAAGCAGTTGATTTAATAAGACTATGTTTAGACCACATTACCTCTTACACATCAAATATCAGCTACTTTTAGTTGGAGTTTACAACAATAAATTAGTCCATTACTAAAACATCGTTACACAAATCATTAACAGCTTATTAATCTGAAAAAGCAAATACTCCAGCAAAATACGAGAATAATGGATAAAGAACAAAAAAAAAAAAAAAAAAAAAAAAAAACAGAGAAAAGAAGGAGCAAAAAGACAAATCAGAAAAGGACCACTGTTGTCCAATGGAAATCCACACGCAACCGAAAGGAAAAAAGTAAAAGAAGAAAAATTTATGTTCGCTATAATGATTAATGAGTGACGACGATTCTTTTGATTGGTAAGCAGTAAACTAATTGTATTTTTCCAGAAGATAATAGTGTAGGTGGATTCGAATTTATTTCAATTTAAAAAAACTATTGGCCAACATATATAGGCTACTTAATTGTATGATTCTAGTGAAGAGCAAATCATTTTGTCTCTAAGTTTAAAATGTTTATAATGTGCCTAGAGCATAGTCAATACTACCATATTAGTGCTCTTTCTCTTTCAGATGGGAAAGTTGGAGATAAATATTTTGTTTAAAGAGGCAACAGAGGAGGAGAAATTATTCTGTTAAAAAAAGTGAAATAAAAGACAGACCGCACATACGCCTTCTAAGTGCCTCTCACGTCTCTTTTAAAACATGTTAGAACGTCTAAATCAGAGATACGTCCAAAAATATATACTCATTTTAAAACACAAGGTGCAATTATAAAAAGTAAGCAAGGTGCAATACCAATTTTATTTTTTCTGAATCACTAGTTGCCATTGCCATAAAGTAACCGTTACTATTACTTTGGACATAATTTGTTGTTAAAAAGAATGTTTAAGATAGACAAACCTTGGGCTAAACCAGCTGGTTTTTGAAACCAATTACCCGATTGGATTTTCAGAAGAAATGAACAATAAATTTACCTCGAACCATATCTTTTCCCGTACACTAATTAAAACGAGGAAAATGAATTGTTTATTCAGAAGTATATATCACAAACAGACAAAAGAGCGGAGTGTTTGTCTAGAAAACAAATTTAAGAAAAGAATATAAAATAAAAGAGAAAAGAATAAAATCAAAATAAGCAGGAGTAGCACTTTAACAACAACAACAATCCAGTGAAATCCCACATCGTGGGGTCTGGGGAGGGTAGAGTGTACGCAGACCTGACTCCTATCAAGGTAGGAAGGCTGTTTCCGAAAGACCCCGGCTCAATAAAAGCATAAAAAGAAGTCAGATATGGTTAAGAGATTCGGATAAGAGATTTAAAGCGATATGGAAATGAAATAATGCAAGCGACACAGATAACACATGATAATCAGAGCACAGGAAATAACACATAATAGCAGAAATCGGAGCAGATGACACAAGATAACCAAAGCACAAGAAATAACAGATAATAACAGATAAGGAGTAGCACTTTAAATAAACAGAAAATAAAAAATAAAAAAACAATTTCCGTGTGTGAACGCAATTTATCTATGGATGATCTTTTGATCTGACAACAAGTTACGCTTTAGTCATACACGTTCATAAACATCTTAATTTTAATATTCAGATTTCAATTATTAAGTTCATTTGTTGTCTAAGTTTGAATCTTAATTATTCATATTTTAATTATTAATTGCGTCTTTTTTTTAATGTTACGATCACCAATGGATTTAGATAGATCTAAATAATTATGATAAATATTATTAAAATGTTCATTTAAATTTTTTTACAAAGATGACAATTTATCAATTCTATCCATTTATCGTTACCATCATCGCTACCTATCATTAAGAGTGTTCATGGGTTGGTTTTGACCGATTCTGGTTTAAAACAAAAACAAAATCAATCTAGTCAGTTTTTAAGATTATTAAGGCCAAATCAAACCAAATATAATACATATTTACCGGTTTGGTTCGTTTTTCTAATTATTAAGATAACTGACGGTATTTCTCTCTTTCATGTTTTTTCCCTACAATTAGGAGGGAATTTTCTATCATTTTCTAACTTCTAATTCGTTATTACCCTTTTATTGTGGTAGCAAAGAGCGGATTTAAAGGGTGCCGGTCGAATGCCCTCGGCAAAAAATTATAGTGTATGTGGGGTAGATATTCTGTGTTTATGTACATAATATATTGACTTTTGAATTACCTAAACAAATTCAAAAGATTAGCTCAAGTGGTCCAGGATGTTCAAAATTGTCTCTAGCATCTTAGGTTCAATTCCCAGGGACAATATTATTTTTTTATATTTAGCTTTTGTTATTTTTTTGAAACCCTTGAGTGAAAATTCTGAATCCGCCACTGGTGGTAACTATAGTTTTCTTGAATTTTGGATAAAATATCTTAGGATCTATAAGTTTTAATTAAGTGAATAAAGTTTATAAGAAATACAAACAATAAATCAGGTAAATATCATAGTTGTTTCTTTGAATAAATGAGTTTGAATTCATTGATTTCTTTTTAAAAATGGACTTAAAGTATAAAATTCATTAGCTTATTAGAGACAAAATCTTGCTTAAAAGTATACAAATTATTTAAAAGTATTTATAAAAATCAATATATTGTATATATATAATTACAAAAATTATGCGTAAAATGTGTCGGTTAGGTTTGGTTTTTTCTTCGATTTGCTTTTAGTAAAATCAAAACCAAATCAAATATTATCGGTTTTTTTAAATTTAACGCAAAACCAAACCCAACCCAAATAAATATCGGTTTATTTAATCGGTTTGGATCAGTTTTTAATTAAATCATGAACACCCCTAAATACCATTATCAACTATCACTGCCCACAATCAATATCATTAGTCACAACCATTATCGTTGCCAATTACTATAATTAGGGGTCATCATCACTAGCCACTGTTTGCAATCATCACTACCAATCACCATTACAAAGTAACAATAACCACCGATCACTATATATCGAAAATCACCACTATATATCGCCAATCACAACTGTCAATCACTACTATATATCACCAATCACAACTGTCAATCACTACTATATATCACCAATCACCGTCATAATTCACCATCACTATCAACACCATACCTATTAGCCGTCACTACCAACTATCGCCGATGAACTTCTAATGCCAACTACTGTCACCATTAACTACTACCCATAATGCCATAATAAACACCATTCTCAATCGGTACTCGCAATCACCACTGCTAGCTATTGCTATTACTAACTACCATGTAATCTTTTAAATCTTTTTGTTTAGATTAATTAAGTATTTTATTGAATTCTATATTTAACAATTTTTCAATAAAGATAAATGTTCACATTAAGATGTTGAAAAACAAAAACAATCTTATTTGTTTGATATCCAGACTTAAATTTTTTTAATATTTAAATATGTATTCAAATTCAGTTATTTAAATCTAAATGGACATCTCTTAATATTAACATGTGTTTTCAGATTCAGACATCTTGATCTTTATATATACAAATGAGACCTATATTGTGATTATATATAGATATTGCAATACTCAAGTTAAATAATGATAAAATTATTTGAGTTGATATTCGGTTCATTGAATTAAAAATGTACAAGATATAATAAGATTATATATATTTAACTGTACATTAGATAAACCATTATCATCAATTTTAACTTTGAATTTCTTAAAAGACTTTGGATGAAGAACAAATGTATCATTTTACTTTTTAATTATGCAATTACTAATCTCGAAAGTATTATCTCACATTTAATATATTATAAATAATCACAAATATGGTACAGTATAAGATACTAAAACAAATTTGTTATTTTATTAATTGACGTTTCATCTCAAAATTATTGTCCTTATCCTTACGACAAAACAACTCCTAAATGTCATATGTTGATCCCATCTCCCAACCCCCAACTAGGCTAAACAAAGCCAAATGGAACTTGAACTTCATTTCTGTCCCCTTTTTTCTTTTTCATTCATTTTCTTTTACACGATTTTTTAAAACCTGACACCATTATACGTAAAAATTAATTTATCACAGTTATATAAAATTATTATAATTTAAATTTCGAACCCAATAAAAATCACCGTGTATAAAATAAAAAGGTTGGAAGTCGAAGAAAATAGCAGTAGCAGTAAAAAATAAAAGTTGGTTCTCGAAGCTCTCGGTGGATTTGGTCAGGGAATTATCTTTTTTTTTTTTATGTTTAAGTTCGATAAACATATCATCCGTCATTAGGTTTGGTTTTATTTTCCACGTGGCAATTTACCATTCGCTTTATGACTTCCGTACCGTTTCTTAGTCTTAGTAGCTACGTTTCCCCAATTTCCTTATATACCCTCATCAATTTCTTCTTACTAACGTTATCAACGATGGACAGAATCGTATTTCACTTAACAGAATGGCATTTTCGAAATTTCAGTACAAACCCGTCCCAACATTTTTACGCGGTATATACACAGAATGTAAAAAGCACGGCTTCCTCTCTTCCAAATCAGCATTTTTTAAGAAATAATTCAACAAAATGTCACTCAGCTCACTTTCTTAGTTGTTTCCTCTATGAAAAAAAAAAAAACTTCACCATAGCCATTTCACTTGAGAATCTCTTCTCTTAATTCAACAACCAGATCTCATCAAATACTTCTACTTTTTCTATTAAATAATCCATTAGTTCATCTGCTTTTTTCACTTTTTTATCACATCTCAAAAGTGTATGGCTGTACTAGCGGGGGGTAATCCGATCGCTGTAATTCCAGTAGATAAACAGATGGGTATACCGCCGTTAAATTCTTTACCGGTGGGTTACCGTTTTCGACCAACGGATGAGGAGCTTGTTAATCATTATCTACGGTTGAAAATTAACGGTGCTGATAGTCAAGTCAGCGTTATTCGTGAAGTTGATATTTGTAAACTTGAGCCTTGGGATTTACCTGGTTAGTTTTACTGCATTTTTTTTCCACCCTTTTGTTAATTTGCTTAAAAATTTAACTTTTTAGTCTCTTATGAGTTATGATGTTAGTTAATTAATTTTTTTGAAAACCCCCAATTTGGAACCCCCAATTTTATTTCTTAGAAAGACTGATGCTTTGGCCTTTAAGATTTACTTTATCTCGTTTTATTAAGGTTTAGGAGTTTATTATCGTACAACTGTCTAGAACATATGTTAGTGAAAATCACACCAACATCTAAGTGAATGGGGTAAATAATACAAAAAAGAAAAAAGGTTAAGGGGTAATAGGACCCTCGTATAGTTTAGATGTGTAGTTGGTAGTTTTGGTGCTTGGTAATGCGTTATCCACTCGTAAAGTGGGCTGTTTCAATTTGAAGGATAAAATTTGAGGACTTTAGTGAATAACCAACTCTTAATTATGTTACAAAGTATACTTTCCGGGAATAAAATGAAAGGAAAGTAAAGGATTGTGGTTGAATAAGTGAGTGTACTGGTTAACCTTTCGTGTTATCCCCCAAAAGTTAAAATACTTGTGTGGATTGGTTTGGATGATTGCAGATATGTCAGTGGTAGAGTCAAATGACAACGAGTGGTTCTTCTTCTGCCCAAAGGATCGTAAGTACCAAAATGGGCAGCGACTGAACCGAGCAACAGAACGAGGCTACTGGAAAGCTACTGGTAAAGATAGGAACATTACTACTAAGAAGGGAACAAAAATTGGGATGAAGAAGACGTTGGTGTACTACATTGGCCGAGCTCCTGAAGGCAAGAGAACTCATTGGGTGATTCATGAATACCGTGCAACTGACAAGTCATTGGATGGATCACACCCTGGCCAGGTCTGCACTTCCTTTATTAATCTTGTGTCTTAAATTTGTATCTTTATTTTCTGATTGCATCATTGTGTGCATAAGATGTTGCTTAGATCACGTAAGTCATGCCTTATGCTGCATATTTATGTAATGGGTTATTTGAACATATAGGGTTGGTTAGTTTTATCCTATTTGGTTCTTTTCTGTTTTTCAGGTCACAAAATAATGCATGAACTACCTAGTTTCATAGCTATAGTAGTCTATTATTATGGGATTGTATAAATAATCCCATGAACTGGGCTAGATCATCCAGTTGCTGGTGTGGTACAAGTAACATCATCTGCAAAAAAATTGGTGAACCAATTGAATAAAACTTGGACCTTTCACTAGAAGGGAACAAGATTCATGATATAATGTATTACTGCTAAAAAGCTAAATTTTATTAAATGAACTTTTGTTTGTGCTTGGTTGTTTTGGTGGATAACATCTTCAGCGACATGAATTATAACTTTTGAATTGCTTAATTACCCGTTGCAAAATTGAAGATCCCCCGTCACATCCACATGAGGATTTTCCTGAGGCTGTGGAGTTGTACCGATAATAGCCTAACTAGCTGTTGGATTTTTTCTAGCTTTGTTCTTTAAAAGATTTTTTCTAGCTTTGTTCTTTAAAAGACTTTTAAGAGACTCGGACACCCGGTGCTAGTCAAAAAAAAAAAAAAAAAAAAAAAAAAAAGACTGAATTTTAGAACTTCTTACCTCTTTCCTAATTAGAATAGGCTCGTGCATGCCCTACATCAGTGGCAGCGTATTACTGAAATACACTGCAATTGCTCTCATAATTAATGCTGATTCTTTAGTTTTTGAGTTGTCCCGATTAGTGAGTTCGGATACGAAGCATCTACCTATCAAAAATAAATTGAAAAACCTTTTATCAGAGGCGTCCTTCTGAAATTGAATCAGGAAACACGCTTATACTTCTATTGTTATTTCAGTTACAAAAATACATATTTCTTTTTATGTTTGTGATGAAGCAATGAAAATTAGTTCATGCTGGGATATGTGATTTGCCTGTTGCAGGGTGCTTTTGTGCTTTGTCGTCTGTTTAAGAAGACTGATTTGAAGCCGGATGTTGAAAATTCCACTTTAGATGCTGAACAGAATGCTTCAGCTGCCAAATCACCTATGGAAGATGAATTATCAGAGGCAGCGACTCCATTAGAGGTCATACAACCTTTAAATGATAGTGATAAAGGCTATGCAGCAGAGTTTTCCAAAGGTGAGATGTATGGCAAACAAATATCCATTGAGAGTCACAACAATAGCTGTATTGCTGATGATGCTGAAGATCAAATGTTGGACATAACATCCATACCGGTAAGTTAACCTACATCAGGGTTCTACCTTTTTGCTTGAATAACAAGCTTTTTAACATGGATTAAATTGGTTGAAGTGATTATTTTCGTTTTCTGCTTCATGTTTAACCGGATCAGGAGCTAGCAAAAATGTTTGGAAATTTTGGTGACCCGTCATTGCAGCCTGGAGATTGGAAGATCTTCTCCCCACTGCACTCACAGATGCAGGTGGAATTTGGATCTTCCTATTGGCAAGCTCCCTTGAATAATGACATCTCTGCTTATCAAAAAGATGTCCAGTTTCAGTATGGAACAAATGCTCTTGATATTAATGACTTTTTGGACTCAGTCATCAACAACTCAGATGAGTTGTCATGTGAAGATTCTGGACAAGAATTGGCATCACATCATATTGACACCAAAAATTGCAGCATAACTGGCCCGATGATTAAGGACTCTGGATCCTGTAGTGAGTCAGAAGCAGAAGTTACCCAAAGCCTGGTAAGTAGAACCATGTCGACATCATTTAATCCATGGCATTTCTTAAAAAGGTTTTCTTAGATAGCTGATCTTATGCTGCATTTCTTTTTATCCAAGGTTGAGCCAGAATTCTTTGATCCTGAGGTGCTGTGGGGCAATTTGGATGAGACTGCAGTTAAGAGAGAAGTTAATTCCAATGGAACTACGGTGCTACAGGCTCATGGTGGACCTTCTGTTAGCAGTGATCATACTGTAGGAAATCTAGGTTTCCTTCAAAATTCCTACCCTGGGCATTATGGTTATCCTGCTGGTTTTGGTGAAAGTCAGGTCCCGAGCTTCCCAAGTGTAGAACAATCAGGTGGTTACATTAATGTATTAAGCCATTCTGGCTCAGGAACTGGAATAAAAATCAGGCCCAGGCAAATACATAATCCACCTGATGACATGCAGCCTAGACCACAAGGAAATGCTAACAGAAGAATACGTCTCCAAATGAAAATGCAAGTTGGACCAGTTGAGTGTGGCATTCGTAGTCGGGGGGCAGAAAGTCATCAAGCAGTATCTGAGGTAAGCCTCTCCAATCCCTTTTTTCCTAAAGTTATTACTTCTTTCTTAAATTTAGAAGACACATTTACCCTCTTAGACACCAAAATACAAACTATTATATTGGGATTGTGCAGGGTGAGAAAGCCACTGATGAACATAGTTCCACTGCCAGTGATACAACATGTGAAAAATATGAGGGAGTTAGTGGGGACACTGATGACTTGAGCACCCGAGTGGAAGATGCAGATGATTCTCTAGTTCAAGAAAGTCTTGATGCGTCCTTGAAGACTGCTTCAAAGCTCTCAACTTCATCACATGTTTACATGTCCAAGGTTCTTGTGGTTGCAAGTCTGCTAGCGGTCGTCATCGGTGTCTGGGGTTTCATTGGTGTCTCGGGTTACTTTAGACTCTCCGTATAGTGTGGCATCGGCTACCTGACTTGTATTTAGAGATTCCTAATGTATGAGGGGCATGTGTTCTGGGTATAGCATGAACAGGCCTTTCCTGTTTGAATTTATCCAATATGTTTATTGCAGCAGGAACTTGAGTTGAGACATTAGAGATTGCTAGTGTATATTTTGAAGGGCTTGCTCGTTTTGTACATGTATCTCTAAGAGTAGGACCTTACTATTGAGTTTCCTTTGACTGAGTTTATCCGTAACTTTTATTTGGGATTTCGATATTGAATCCCCCTTCCCTTCACTTTCCACACGAATACAAAAACCCAGCGGGGAAAAAAGAGAGAACACCAAAGCAAGGCGAATGTGGAACTTTGCTGTGGTGACTCTGCTTTCAAAATCATGACACACCATAGTCGCGGATGGCACTTTATTCCCTCGTGGGATTTGATGAAAAGGAGAAGTTGTAGCTTGGTTATTATTACCAAGATTTATGACATCTAATTTGCTTCTAAGGTTCTTAAACTTCCGAGGATCCTTAGCAACAGTTAGTCCTTAGCAACAGTTAGGTTAAGGGAAGACGTAGATGAATGAAAGTCAATACAGTTCACATGTTCGATCGGGAACTGGAGAAAAAGTAGAAAGGTTGCAAACAGGCATTGGAGCTTTAGAGTCTTTGATTGAGACAAATTCATATTCCATTGTATTTAAGGCTTGGGGAAAATTATAAGGCTCCAAAACAAGCCCCTCTGAGCGTAAATTTCTTATAAAATTAGCCTAAATAGGGGATACCCTTAGAGATTCTTGTGTAAGCAACTATTTGCTAGGCATATGAGATGCCAACTAGTTACTTTCCAAAGAAAATAAGGGTCGTTCAAACAATGCGTTTTTTCATGGGGGGAAATGGGAAGGGAAGCTACGCTACTGTTGGATTTGAACCTCCGCCTCAGTTGTGGAAGGCAGGGCCCTCAACTAATAATGCATTTTACTTTGTATTAACATGGATAATATCTTGACTACTTGGTTTCAATACGATTGACAGACTAGGTTTTCTAGGATGCCTGCGAACAAAATACAAGGCACATTTTTTTACTAGTGTATACGGTAAAAACCGGGTCAATGTGTGACCGGTGAGACCGGAGCCAAGGATATGTTCAAATGAGCACGAGCATGTTCGATCTTTTCTTCACACCGGGGTATCATACCGGATGTAATTGACTCGAGACAAGAAAAGCGTGTCCGTTTGTCCGGATACGCCGAGCCAAAATCAACGTGTCCGTTGGTCCGGTTAGCCGGTTGTGATACGCGGCAGGAAACCGTTATGCCATCAGCACTGACGATCGTACGGGTGTCAGACCGTACGGTCCTACCTTATCTTTTTTAGAGTGTTTTTATTCATAAAGGCTTTTGTATTGTATTCATGGCCCATAAGGCATACCTATAAATAGAGGACATTCTTCCCCTTTTTGGGGTTAGTTTTTTTCAGATCTCAACATTGTAATAGTCAAATATATAGAAGCTCTCTCACAGAGATATTGGTCCGGATTTTGTGGTGTTCTTCCTTAGCTTTGCTCATCCTTTCAATAAATTATTTAATATATATTTTGGCATAAATCATCAATCACAGTACACATTCACACAGCTCTTACACGTATATATATATAACTTCAAACAAATCCATAGTCACCTCATACCAACCAAATAAATTAAAGTTCATCCACATATCTTATACCTCACTTACAAATTTAATTGTTACCGAATTTTGAGGTAAACAACCAGATAGCGATTATGAAAGCTTTCGATGCGACAAAAATGGATAACAGTGTTAAGGTCCAAAACAACGGATTGGTTTAGGAAGAAATATTGAGCAACAATAAATTGAGACTTTTATGTTTAACGGGTAAATAAATATAAACTTATTTTTGCACCATGAAACTCGTCTAATATCTTGTGACCATGGTTTGGTTATTTAAAGAACCAACTGACTAGGGAAATAATTTTCTTGGTCATTCTAGAAACTCGACCTCTTTATTAATTGATATAAATAATAGGAGTATCTTGTATTATTTCAACTTTCAAGTGTGATTTTTACATTTACCAGCTAACTACTTGATTGGGATATCATCAGCACATCCATGTATCGAGTATCCAAACATTTTCTTCCTTATAATTAGTTTTATTTGAACAAACGGAGGATAAAAAATTTGCTTCCTTATAATTATAATCTAGTTATATTAGAATAAACGGAGTATCCAAACATTTTCTTCGTTATAATTATAATCTAGTTTATTAGAACAACTGGAGTATCCAAACATTTTCTTCCTTATAATCTTGTTTTATAAGAACAAATGGAGTATATAGAAAATATTGCTGAGATATATACCCAGTTGCCCGCTCTATGGTTATAACTTATAAGTTTATGACTCTTGACATTAGAAAGCTAATTGAGATAAAAAGAAGGAAAAAAAAAAAGATGTGGGGTGACAGAGGCTCGAACTCTCAACCTCAGGATCACTCAGCAGCTATGAGACATACGCGCTAGCCAACTGCGCCACCACCCCGTCGTGGTGAGAATTGTTTGTATTCTTTATATCAATTCTGGAAATAAAGTCTTTGAATATGCACATTTCACCTTCGCTTACTTAAAAATGTATATCTTGATCCCTTTGCCTACGAATATTCATAAATTTTCAGAATTATTAACTGTTCCAACTGTTTAATTATCCATGTATTATGTAGAATAGGTTCTTTATTTTGTTTCGTTGCAAGTCTTTTGTTTATTAATTAATAAAATTAGCCCTTTGGGGATGTAATTTTAAAAAATAATAATCATGTATTATGTTAAACATATATGTTATTCCATATTTGAGGGTAATATACTTCTAAAAGTCTAAATATAATGTAATGCTTAGATAAAGAAAAGCGGATATTAGATGTATTGAGTCATAAATCACGAGGACCATAATTAAGAATTAACAATAACTGAGTGACTAATAGTGCTACTCTCCCTTATTTTTTAAAACCTATTTTGTTTTGTGCTTTCAATTCGGGGAAGTTACTTTGATCAAGAGTCAAAACCATGCCAATCACTATCAGAATCATCATAGGGAGGATTTAGTTTTCCAACATATGGTCTATGCATGCATTGTGTAAAAAAAAAGTGAATTGAATAAGTTGAAACGCTTGAATATACATGTGATTCATTTTCGTTTCCATGTTTTGCTCGGGCAACTCGTGCTCTTGAATCGATTACTTACTCTCAAGCAAGTTATCAGGTTCGCCTGCCCTGAATTTCAATTCAAATTATGCATTTATAGTGGGATTTTCAAGTACATGTTCTTTTTTTGCTTCAATTAGTTTATTACACCTTATTACATTGGTGCATGTCTTCACTTTTCATCATGAAAGCGTGATTGCTTACATCCGAAAGAGCCTTCATTTTTCAAGCCTAATTCACTGTTTTATTTTGAATTTGCGCATTCAAATTAATTTCATAATTAGATGATGGAATACTACATAGATCGTATTAGCATTTATACAGCGACTTGTTCTGTAAAAAAAAAAAAAAAAAAAAAAAAAAGACAAAACAAAACAAAACAAAAAAAAAAAAGGAGAAGAAGAAGAAGAAAGTTTAAAAACAAGTATTCCAGATTTCGAGGATCAAAATCTTTTGCGTTCAAATTAATGTGACAAACTTAAAAAGAAGCAGGCAAAGCGTGTATTCTTCACTCAGCTATATTGGACTCAAAAGGGAAGTAGACAGACAACATTGGCATGGATATATGTCACACAACTTACATACCATACATTCAATGCACTTGCCCCTTACTCCTCTTAATTGTCACTCTTACTTTGACACCTAAACACAAACCCTCTATCAAAATCCCACTCTTTTTTCCCTTTTTGACTTGGAATACTATTGTGGGCTCCATTCGTCCGGTCCCTAGTGATTCAGGATTTAACTTTTATGGATTCAACCTTTCAAAATTTTCGACATTGAACTGATAGTATTTTAAAAGTTATGGTTTCATGTATCAGAATTAATAGTATATTAAAAGTTATGATTTCAGCATTGAACCCATAGTTTACTTTTCTTCATAATGCTTAGTTATAGTATTCCGTTATTGCTTCTTTACATTCGTTCTTATCTGAACCCTTTTGTCATGCTTTTTTTTTTGAGTTGAGAGTCTTTCGAAAACAACCTCCCGACCTCCCAAGGTAGGGTAAGATTTGTGTACACTCTACCCTCCCAGACTCCACTTGTGGGATTTCACTGGGTATGTTGTTGTATGGTTTCATGTATGCTATCTATTGCAATTTTAATAAAGTTTTACATATAAATTTATGCTCCGCATCGAAATTTACGAGTTCAATTAAAACTCCACCTATAATGCTAGGTTCGCCCGTGGCCCCTGGTACATACATGTATCCTCTATAAACTTTATTTTATATATGACACAACTTAAGGCAAGTTGTATTCAACTTCTTTTTGTTTCACAAATTACTGGATTCAAATCTTATACTTTTGTGTATGTGAACTTTCGGTCTCCAAACTAAAACAAAACGAAACTTCACATAAATAACACAAGTTATGTGAGACACAAAGAAAAATTTGTTGGAGGAATCTTCACTATTGTTGTCCCAACCTTTTTTCATCGATTTCCCGTATACAAGTTATCCACGTATTTTTTGGTTATTTATTTATTTATTTGTTTGTTTTCTTGTTATTTGCCTAACCAAGGTTGAAACAGAAGCATTAAATGGATTGCATGAGAAGGGAGAAATTAATCAGGGGAGAGTGCATGCACTAGAAATTCAAAATTTGCACGAAATCACAAAATTGTCTTGCTGCTTCCTTACGTTAATTGGAGGATAGATTTAGTAGTAATAAAGTCATCACCAGTAGCGAGGCGTGAATCAAACCATGCTTAGTCTGTTCGAGAAATTCAAATTAAAAATTACTCCCTCCGTCTCAAATTATTTATCATCGTGATTGAAAATAGCTATCTCAAAATATTTGTCGCTTTAAAAGTTCAGAGCATAATTAATGTTTTTTCCTTCCCATTTTACCCTTAATAGAATTTTGTAATAATGAAAAGATAGACACATGAATAGAGTAAACATTTAATGGAGAGAATATAACTTAAACATAAATAGAGGTAAAGTAGTCAAATACCCCTCCTAATCAATGTTTTTTAAGAGACGTGTAAAATAAAAAAACGACAAATAATTTGAGAGATATGGAGCAAAGTAACAAGAACATGGGCCGCTCCATGGCCGACGCCTCAAATTAAACGACCCGTTAAATGCACAATGAATACAACTATCCGCTGGCACGTCGTTTCGCTTACCCAATGTGTTCACTGTACAGAAATAATTTGATCTTTTCCAATTCCCATGTAAATAAATGACGATAAGTTGTATGTTGCATCTAGAAATCTATAAGTTGTACCAACAAGCAAGTGGGTTATTCATTTCTTTAATCTTTAACAATTAATAATTTTAAGTTACTGCTTATCGTTAATATTTTTTGTTGATCCCCATGGCCAACTCCAGAGCTACTAGACACCAAGAGTTAGAGGGGAGTAGAACCAGACTCTCTAGAATTACATGGGCATTCTGTTTTGAGATTGCATGTGCGTGAAGCTCACAGAGCAACAGGCAATAGAGACACTTGTTCCTTTATAGCCAGTTTACTCACTCTGGTGAACCCTGATTTTAAAGATGTGCTGACCAACAGGTTAGCTGAACTAGGCATTAGAGTAATCCACACCGTGAAATTACCGTCCCAAGCCAAGGAGCGCTTGATTGACTATCATGTTGAGGGTAATTCTACTTATAACAAGATCTTGGTTATCTTTGGCTACACCATACTGTTACTCCTCCAGAATGTAACCCGAGTTAACTATATGACAACTTCATGACCAAAAGGTATTAATATTTTAATACATACACACAGAGTCATCGCAGCGGAATATTAAACAGGAACTTACCTTCAGCCATAGTTATTCAAGTGTAGTTGGAATTGCCTTTCTTCTAGCACCAAAATTGTAACCCTGAAAAGAATGATAAAAGACCTAGAGTCTTCTAGCCTATGCCTATCACAATTTCAGAATTCTGGACTGATGGAGTCACAAGCGTATTTATAGGTAGGCTAGGGACTCTTAGGCAATAACTTTAACCCTAGGGACTTCTCCATAAAATATGGTTACCCTAGGGACACCCAATAAATGTTTCCTCCCATCAAGGAAACTTCCGGATATGCATAATAAAAATTATTATCTGCTATATTCATTATTTACTTGGAAGAGAAGGTAAATAATTTGTTACCATAATTGTGGGCCACATTAAATGTCTCATTAAAAAGACAATATTCTTACAAAAGGATCAAGGCATTGCGTGCTAAAGTTGGATGGTTTCCAAATGGAGATCAGATGTTGGTACCTTACTCTTTCGCAAAGGCAGAGGCTATTCGGTCAATGTTAGGCGCTTCAATGCCTCTTAAAAGAGGCAGTGATTGATTTTGTGATTTTAGCATCAACGTGTTCTGACTCGTTGGGTTCTCTAGGCTTTGGATTCTTAGCATGGTCCGAAATGTATGTTTACAAAGTCATGTATGAGACATTGATCTTGACAGGATCTCCTATTCTGGAAGACCCCAGGGTTCAACATGAGGCCCTTAATCTTTATGATACTCATAACGCGGTTAGTGAGTCAGATTATCCACAATTCTTTCGTTACATTGGAGGAAGTAGTGCACAGACAAAACTATTGAGGAGTTTCTATTTGCTGTGGCTCAAAATCTGACGCCCTATAGACAAAATTCTAACTTTGTCACTAGTAATTTGTCTGAACAGGACTATTAGCTTATGAGGGACTTAATTGAGATTCACAACAGGGAAATGTCTAGGCTGGGACGTACTATGCCTCTTTCGGGACTGATCAATGCTCTCACTGCTGACATTGAAATTGATTTTGATTGATATAAACGGTGTTCGTCAATTTGGTGGTGCTCATCATATGGCCGGCTAGCTCTTTAGTTCTAAGATAGTGATTCTAGTAATCTAGTATTTTAGTCGCTTTTGTTGGTTGCCTATGATGATCTTTTTTGTTTTTCGGTTATGTTTTAAACAACCGCAGAAAAATTGAAAATGAAATTAATTTGCCCTTGTGCTTGGTTTTAAGGTGAACTTTAACATGGCCATGTGCGCTGTGCCAAATTTCAAGAAACCGTAATTCTCACTTGTCTTCCTTAATTTTCTCCGTAAATAGCTTCTAAAGATTAATGTACGATTTAGTTCTGTCCTTTAGGCTGCTCGGGGGCACATGAACCTCCCTGAATCACGAGCGGACACTGGAATTTGAATGAATTAACAAGAGAGATACTCATGCTCTATTGTGATAAGTGCTGACAGACGGGTGTGTCGCGTCGGATATGAATGGGTCGGAAACAAGTTAGGTAAACATTGATAAAATATTCGATCAACTGATCATATTTAACACGGATGAAAAGTAGGTTAACTAGCGGATAATATTGATATTCATATTATACATGTCTTCTTGAACTTTGTTAATCTCGGGAGAACTCCTATCCTCATTTACATTAAGTTACAAAAAATGAATCAATATACAATGAGACCCATCAATTTCAAAATCTTCACAAACAAAAAAGGAAATATAGACTCAAGTAACTTTTGGGCGGTCTATGAGCTGCCCATTTATTAATTCAGCTCATTTTGATCTTCCTAAATTCAGTCTAGTTACTTGTTCATTTGACACCCCTAAATAGACGCAAGCAATTTTTGAGCGGTCAATGAGCTACCCATTTATTACTTCAGCTCATTTTGATCCGCTTAAATTCAATTAACTCCTCATTTGACATCCCTAAATAAACTAATCAAGGAACTAAGAAAACATGATTCATTTAATTTCATACTGTTAACACCTAAGTTCTGTGGACTCTAAGATGACAAGCAGCAACTACTCCAAAACCCAAATTTAATGCTCTAACACTTGAAACATTCTCACTTATCCTTCTCATCTAATCCTCGTCAGCAGAGGGCTTTGAGGAGCCACCAATTATCCATTTATGATCCGTCAGTTATCCATTTTAAAAAGGATAATATGAATTTGACCATTTATCTATTTTATCAGCATTAATTGTTGTGGGAATTTAATTAGGTGTATGTGTCTTTAAAGTAACATATTATACTGCACAAATACATATATAAAATCTCAAACTCGAGCGCGCAAAGCGCACCCACCATGAGTTATGAGTAGGATCGGCAAAGTTAGCCCATCAACGCATGATCCGCCTAATTTGTTTTTGAGGGGATTAATGACCCATCCGTTTTGTCAGTTTAGCTCATTTTGACCCGTCTAATTCAGCCCATCTAAATTCGAGGTTGACTCTAGCACGCAAAGACCATGAGTTATGAGTAGGATCAACAAAGTTAGCCCTATCAACACATGTTCCGCCTAATTCGTTTAAATTTGAGGTTGCTAATGACCCATCCATTTTGTTAGTTTAGCTCATTTTGACCCGTCTAATTCAGTTCATCTAAATTCGAGGGTTGATATGTAGTTCAAATTGATCGATGAGAAATCTAGTCAAAATATTTTTAAAACTATATTTTTTTGTTTGATATGTGTCATGTCATATAGTCATAATAAAGAAAAAATTTATTAGGTAATTGGTACGTACTTGAGCAAATTATAAACAAACAAAGAAATTAAAACTTGGTAAGAATTGGCGGAATAAGTTATGACCCGTTTCTTACCCCATTTAAGCTCAAGTAGCTTTTGGAAAGGCTATTGACCTGCCTATATATATTAAGAAAGCCTATTTTGAACCGCCTAAATTCAGCTCAACTCATTCATTTGACACCTTTAATTATGAAAATATGCATTCACCACTACCTTAATTATTTTACTACTACATCGATTTCCACATGTCCTTAGAAAAAGATCCAGTCCTTGGACTTACCAGTGGTCCGTGTAATTCATAAGCAACCTTGTTAATAAGATAAGAAGAGCACAAAAAGGATAGGGAAAATGCACCTGGAATTTTTTCAAACTTCAAAGAAGCACCCTTTAGAATAATCGAAGCCATTCATTGGTGGTGCAATGAATAGTTATGCTAAGTAACTGAAGTTACCAATTAATTAATGAGATCTGAAATAATAAACTAGTAGAGGAGAACTTATCCAAAGTAGTGGCCTTAAGCAACTTAGCTCTGTTTGGCAAAGTTATTCATTTCTTCAGTAGACTAATCTCTAGTTTAGATCGCACCTATCTGGCTTTGACTCTAAGCTCCATTTGAAAATTCAACTGCCTTTTGACTGTATCAAGAAACCAGGGAATACAGCACATGCAACCAACACAATCCATCTAAACAACACTCAACTAAATTTCATCTTATTTGGAATCTAAACCAATATACTCGCACCTCAATTATTTTACTGAATACTTTTACTTTCATCACAACAAATATCAATACTATTGCTTAAGTATATATAAGGAAAAAATCATGTACAGTCAAACTTCTTTATAGTGACGTCGTTTATTCTAATATTGTTTGGCTGCTATATCATTGTTAAGTATATAATATAACATGCAAACTATTTCTAAAAAAACTTGGACGTTATAATAAAATGTTACTCCATTATAGAGGATGAATATGTATTATCGAGAGGTTTTACAGTATATCATGTGAGTATCATCACTCATTGATCGTTAGGCTGCATCTATTTAAACATTTAACTTAATTCCATTTGTTTAATTAGGGAACAAAATCGGAAGTATATTCTGAACGTTGAATTGTAACCAGAAAGGTGTTTGAAAGCTAATGGGTGGTTGAGCTTTGATTGCCTTTTTGCTACTAATGATGCAATATGAATATGATGTGTCTGCATGTTACGAACTTTTCCATCCCACTTTACCAAATAGTATTCAAAATACCAGATTTAGTGACCCACAATTCCTCACCTATAAACTCTTCACCAACCGCACAAAAAACCACCAAAACTAATTAAGGACAAATCACAAATTTCAAACACGTCAGAAATTTCACCAAAAACATCTCTATTTAAGGAAATATTTTATTAATCCAATGAGATCCAAACCAAACTTGAAAATGTTATTGTCGGTATACTATCCGAAATTTTCCTTTGGTTGGCATGTCATTATTCAAGGAGTAACTTTCTTTGTTAGGTGGAATGGGTAAGTTGTAAACTTGTAATTAATGCTTCGACACTACTGATTAGTGCCGAGTCATTTCCACGTAAACCTACCGCCCGTATGTGTCAATGTAGGGACATATTGACGACTTTTGATCTCAAAAGTATTTACTTTAATTACCAAATTAATTAACTTCAGATAGAACTACCTTTTTGAAGTATTTGGAATGGATTTGAGGGGACGGACGTAAAAGGTAAGCAGTAGTCAGCACTTAGCAGTACATCAATTTCATTGTCTGTTGCTGTTTCGTTAGGTAGGTGTAGTGAAAGAGTCATTATGAATTTTGTAGTTAATTGATTGATGAACAGAAAAATATCACGTGAAATACAAACGAAAATGGTATTTTAAGTCGGCAAAATTTCGTCTAGTTTCCTTTCTCTTCCGGTTTCTGTTTTCCTTTTTCTGGGGTCTCATTTTATTTTCTGCTTCTGTTTCTCTCCTAGAGTTCATCGATTGAATAAGAAAAATAGTTATTCAGTTTATACATTCTTATTTCTTAATCATAGTTAATTTTGGACACAATCACTTCAATGTATGGCTTAAATATGAAATATTAATATGATTTAACCTAGACATTGGACGAAAAGAAATAATTTTTGGGCTTAAAGGCGAGAGACAGAGACGGATTCAAAATTTTAACTAATTGATTCGACTTTTAAGATCTTAGGGGGTCCAAATTTTGACTTGATTATTCAATCTTTGATGCTTTAGCCGAACTCATTGTATTTTTTAATTATGAATACATATCTTATATTAATAAAAATTTCAATTGAATAAATATACTCCCTTTATTCCATATTAGTTTTCATGTTTTGCTTTTCGAGAATCAATTTGGCTAATTTTCGAAACTAAACTGGATTAGATCAATACAATATTTTAAAATTATAATTTAGATATTAAAAAACTACACGAAAAATATTATAAGTTGCAATTCTTCTCATATCAATATGGTGAAAGAATATATATCAAAATATTGATCAAAATTTATATAGTTTGATTTTTAAAAAGGAAAAATGAATAAATAATATGAGACTTGAGAATAGTTATACCCCGCCTCAAAATAGTGATCCATCCAATGGGGTTTGAGATGCAGAAGTGGAACAACCCATGTGATACCAACTTTGAAGCCCGAAGAACTTTACACGGAAATCATTAGGGATTTCACATCCCAAAAACTTTGATCTCAACCCCAATTTTTGTTCAACTACCAAGTTGTATCGCAGCAATTAACGGGTAGGGATATATACTTTTTCTTTGCCAGACTCGTCTGGCTTTATATGCAGAAAAAAAAAAAGTACCTTTGAAATTGATGGTCAAATGAAGAGAAAAAAAATATCAGATAATGGACTTTGCTAGCACTTTCATTGTCAAGCAATTGGAATAAGAGTATTGTTTACTGATCCCTTAACAATCTCCATGCGAGGCACCACGTGTTTAATTATCACTACCTTAATATCATCAGCAGTTCAATATCTAACCTGTTCTAGAATTTTCTACAATTAAAAAAAGAAGGATTAGGAAAATGGTGAATTAATTAAAGGTGTCATTAACGCCTAGGTGAAGTAAACCGTGTTGGTTTAGATAATTAATGTGCTCTAAGGTGAATGTATTAAGACAAAATTATGTGATTAGGTAGGTGATTAATTATGAGTGGGACACACTCAAGCAGGAGATGATAGTTCTCGAAACCTAGGCGTAATAGAATTTGAATTAAATTAGTGCTCTCATAATATTCTCTTTTGTTTTCTCTCTCCTATTAATTCCCTTAATTCTTTTTTAATTGAATCACCTTTATGCCTATAAATTTGGTTAGCCCCTACTCTTTGGAAACCCCCCCTTTCTCTCTTATGTTCTTCCCTAACTAATATACAAAAAGCAAGAATTAATTTTATGTATAGTTAGTTGCTCTGCATGTGCTCTGCCATCGCACAGTTTGCTTTTTATGATAATAATCGCACCGCCCATTTCTCTCTTTACAATCTTATTCTGTCATATAACTGCAATTTGATTCTCTATACACCCCCTTTTCGAACTATATAAAAGCTCTCGCGCTGTTTTTGAAATTATAGTCATAAAAAAAAAACAGAGAAAATGGGTGAACAAATCATGGTTAGTGCACTGTTTTTCATTTTGTATCTTTTTGTTGAATGAATTTATGTGTGTTTCTTGAATTGATGAGATTATGAAATGAATTATATTACACTGCAGGAGCAAGCAAAGGAAGAAGTAAAAGTAGAGGAGAAAAAGGAAGAACAAACAGAGGAGAAGAAAGAAGAGAAAGTAGAAGAGAAAAAAGAAGAGCCAAAACCATCTCCCCCTTTCATTTTGTACGTGGACTTGCATTGTGTGGGATGTGCCAAGAAAATTGAGAGGTCTATTTCAAGGATTAGAGGTTTGTATACATTGTGCTAATTTGAGCTAACATGTTATTTTAGCTGCTTATGTGATTTTCTCGTAAGATTTGTTGGTTCCGGGTTCCGGCCATTTATTTCTAAAGAGATGATCTGCAAGCTGAATGATTTTATAGTGACAAAAAATAGTTTAGTAGTAACTTTTGTACGGAAAAAATCATAATTTTAGCAATCATTGAGAAATTGAACTCTTATTTTTCCCCGTACTTCAGTAGTTGTGTGTATGTCCCCGTAGTTTACCTTTTAATATAGGTGAATTAAGAATCTAGATTCTTATTGAGTTCTATTGAATTTACACAACTTGTTCTAGACTTGTCTATGTTTTTAATAGTATTGAATTTGCACGTAATTGGAGCAGGGGTTGAAGGGGTAGTGATAGACATGGCCCAAAACCAAGTAACAATAAAGGGAGTAGTAGAGCCACAAGCAGTGTGCGACAGTATTACGAAGAAAACAAAGAGAGTTGCAAAAGTATTGTCACCCTTGCCAGCAGCTGAGGGTGAACCAATTCCTGAAGTTGTTGCTTCACAGGTAATTTTGTGGCATGTATATTGTTCTTGCTTGTTGCTAGAAATTGATTTTTAAGTTACTATTGGTGAGTATGCATAGAGAATCATTAATGTAAAACATATCGTTCGTTTAATATATTTCAGGTAAGTGGATCGACTACGGTGGAGCTTAACGTCAACATGCATTGTGAGGCTTGCGCCGAGCAACTTAAAAAGAAGATTCTCAGAATGAAAGGTAATATAACTACTACTAACCATATTTTGTGACTTAAAAAATATGGTAAGGTGTTTATTATAACATGTTAAAATATATTGACGAAAATTTCTCTTTAACGCCATCAGTTGGATAAATTAAACTTAAGTAGTAAATAATTCAGAGTCAAACAGAAAGCTCAATAACATTGGTGCTGACTGCTGAGATTCTATTCACTTATGCCCCATTTTTAAGGTTTCGGTGGGACACAATGGCAGGTGCACGAATGTTATCCATATATATATAAGCTGTAAAAGTACTTTAAAAAATTACTCTATTTGAATAATTTACGCATAATTGATAACCTGAAAAACAAGATAAGAAACATGAGAAATGATGGGAAATATCTATTAAACTCAGTTAAATCACTCTGAAATTCCCCCGGTAAAATCAAAACTTTGCCTTTGATTGGATCTGGACCAAACATAATGAAAATTAACCGGAACAACAGCTTTTGAAAGTGGACAGCAGTCAGCAGATAGTAGTATATTTAAATATGATATTTTATCTTGGAATATAAAAGTTTGACCCAATAGAATTTGGCGATTCAGATTTCATCTCTACAGCTTTTGAGCCCGTTTGGATTGGCTTACAGCTTAAAGCTGTTTGCAGCTTATAAGCTGAAAAAAATAAGTTGGGGTAGTCCAACTTATTTTTTTTGGCTTATAAGCTGTTTTCAGCTTATAAGCTGCTTTAGATAAACTAAGTCAAATGGGTTCAATTATTTTTTTGAGCTTATTTTAAGCATAAAATGACTTTAAGCTGGCCAGCCAAACACTCAAAAAAACTGAAAACAGCTTATAAGCCAACTTATAAGCCAATCCAAACGGGCTCTTTATATTCTTTATTTACGAGTATAGTAAAGTATTGATTATTAAGCCGACTCTAACTTTATTGGCAATGTTTTCCCATTTTAAAGTTGCCGTAATTAACATTAGAAAGCAAACTGTCTAGTCGTGACTTGTCACACAATAACGTAATAATACATGTAGAATTAAGTTTTTCACACTATTAACTTTATTTAACTCATTATAACAGTATTAGTTACAACTTATAATTTTTTTATTATGAAAATTTGTAAATTATATTACTCCACGAATATAACATGCACCATGTCACTAATACTATCTATGTTCCAATTTATACTATTGATGTTTTATTGAACACAAAAAAATAAAGGGGAAAGAACGTCATTGCCCCCTGACAACAAAATTATTGCCCGTCCATAACAAAATTATTACCCGTCCATACCTCTCTTACTTTCATACCCTTAAAATTATTTACCCGAAATACCCCCAAAATTATGATACCAACATGGTATATAAATATACTGAGATTGTATCATTTTCATTTATTCAAAAGACACACTTTTCTAAAAATTAATTCTATGATACCATCATCTTATATACATATACTATGATGGTATCGTGGAGGACAACTTCAGTCCTTTAATGAGGCACCCCTAAGTCCTCCGTGATACCATCGTGATACATAAATATACTAAGATGATGTCATGGAGGACTACTTCAGTCCTTCTCTTAGTCCTCCATGATACCATGAGGAAAGGTCTGGGCGAAGGTTTACTCGGGTAAATATTTTCGGCCGATCGGGTAAGAAGCGAAATTAGTTTAAGAGGAGGCGGGTAAATTAATAGTTTACATTTTAGGGAATTTTGTGTTGTTTTCCCAAAAATAAATTGAAACCTAATGATCTAAACCATGTAAATTATTAATTTGTCTTTCCTGAATTCAGGAGTGAGAAGTGCGGAAACAGAAGCCAGCACGGGAAAAGTAACGGTGACAGGCACCATGGACGCCGATAAGCTCGTCGAGTATGTCTATAGACGCACCAAAAAGCAAGCCAAAATTGTCCCTCAACCCGAACCCGAAGAACCAAAGCCTGAAGAGTCCAAACCCGAAGACACAAAGCCAGCTGAAGAAGCTAAACCCGAAGAGAAGAAAGACGACGAAAAGAAAGAAGGTGGCGACGGTGAAAAACCACCGGAGGAAGAAAAGAAAGAAGGTGAAGAAGAGGAAGAACAAAAAGGAGAAGAGATCATTCCAATTGGAGATATTCATGATCAACACACCATCAATAAGATGATGCTTTATTATCCGTATCAACCACTTTACGTTATTGAAAGAATCCCACCTCCGCAGCTCTTCTCTGATGAAAACCCTAATGCATGTTGCATTACATAATAACCATGCAATCAATAATAGTACTTAATCGATCCCACACTGAGTTTTTATGATATTGTGGGATGATGATTAAACACGTAGGAAGTATTTCATTTGTTGTATGGATGGTCATGTGAAGGGGATATATTAATTTTCCCTAGATGAATAATGATAAATACCAATATTTATCGTGTAATACCTAGTCTTGAACATAGTACTTCAAGAGTAGCTACGTTACATCATTGTTGTTTTTTCTGTTATGTATATATACTATTATAAGTATTGTTGTTTTTTCTGTTATGTATATATAATATTATAAGTATTAATTACCATCTTCAATGTTACAATATGACATTTTGCTCAATATTAATTTTCATGTATATGACGCAATTATACACATATTTCTGACGTTGTCTGCCTTTGATTTTTTAATTCTATAATATGCTTGACTGTATTTCGGAATTATATGTATCATGCTATCATCCAGAACATGAAAACAAAGTAAGATAGAGTAACTCCCAACGAATTGATAAGCCAAAGAACAAGCAAAATTGAATAGTACAAAATTTTTAGTAACTTATATTGATTTTTTTTGTTTTGTTGTTGGAGTGAATATGATAGAAATGGGCGAAGAGGTGGTCCTATCTTTAATATTTCGTAGGTTGGAAAATGTCGCTTCATGTATGATCCCATATGTAGAAGTCTAGAACTAACACTTCAGCTGGGATATCTGGACTAAGTTTGGCCCACTCATCATGTACCATGATACAGTATTATATTATAGTTCGTAAATTCACATATCATTAACCTATCATGTTAATATTAGTTTAAATCATTAACCTTTCATGTTAATAAAGTTTAAGGTCTCTATTACACCGAAAAAAGGAACGAAAAAAGTAGACGCATTTGTGAAAAAACAGAAAATGGTAAAAACAAAAATTGTTACTATATTTATATTAGTGTAATTTCAGTGATTATTAAACACTACGTATGAGTTTATACTGAAAATAGTTAGTTTCATTCTATTAAGGATAGTCTATTAAACATTTAAATTTTCAGTACCTTTTAACTGATGAACTTTAGGTTTTGATTCTATATTTCTCTTATAATTTTCAACTATCGATATAAACATATTTCAATTGATGTAACCTGTATGGGATGAAGCCATGTTATAGGGACGAAATTAAAAGTAGAAGAAAACGAGAACACTTTTTGGAAGAGACATATGATAACAATTGGTAAAGCTTGTGGTACTATTCCTATTAATATAAAGGATATATTGAGACATGATGCGTGTTATAAAGTGTTCGATTGTGGATTCTCTTTTTTCCCTGAGCAGAGACAAATGCATGGGTTCCACGTGGTGAGGACCTACCTTTGACGGTTTATGCTATCTGAGTCATCTTCTGACTTGTATCTTAGTGCCACGCCAAACAAGTGGGACCCTTCTCTGACGTGGTTTGGGGTCACACTTGTCGCTTCTAAGTGTTGGAACTTAGGATTCCATTGTGTCCTCAATTTCATTTCTTGGGTCTCTATTGTATTGCCCAATAGCGACAATACACGTTTAACGTTAGAACATGGAGTGTTTAGTTTCATTTTTTTAATATGATGATATTCTATGAAAAACAAAACAAACAAACGAAAAACAACGATGTGATGCACTAAGCTCCCGCTATATATGTGCGGGGTTCGGGAAAGAGTCAGACCACAAGGGTCTATTGTACGCAAGGGTCAGTCTTACCTTGTATTTCTGCAAGAGGCTATTCTAACGGCTTGAACACTTGAGTACGTGACCTTTAGATCACATAGCAGTAACTCATCAGTTACGTCTAGGCTCCCAAATATGAATAATTTTAAACATAATAATTTAAAACATACTATTATAGGTTACATTAAAATTTATAAGTTAAATATATCATGATATTTATACCGAAAAATTCAATTAAAGTAGTTTCATTCTTTCTATAATAATATTATTAAAAATAAAAGTGTGTCATGTAATGGAACTGAAGGAATACCATTTATATGTCCATTATATTTTTGTGATAATTATGTTTGTTCTATGATTACTATTTACTACACGATCGAGCCAATAAGTTGAAAATGATCGCACAAGACAAACACATTAATTATCACTTTGGGGCTCTCTCGCCTTGCGCCCTCCCTGCCTTAGTGCCTTGCCGTAATATATTTAAGTTTTAACCCTAGCTAAATATGCCTTCATTAGATTTCACATTATACCATCTGAACTAAATGTCGCACTAGGATTTCATTGGTTATCCTTTTAACGTGGTTTATAAAATGTGTAACAGACTTAATATGAGAACAATAGGAAAAGCTAAAGTAATTAGTGTCTCAATCAGACAGAATTATTGCTGAAGAAGATGATAGGGGGATCATGTGAAGGGAATCTATGAGGAGTTGCTTTAATACGATCAGTTCTCATTTGATTAAAGGAAGAACATGCATGCTTTTATATTAACTCAAAATCTTGTGATTATAGACCCTCTCTGTCATTAATTCTAAAATAAGTAGGGGTTTGTCCTGTTGTATTTCTATTCAAATATTACTGCAGCTTTAAAACATGCAGGGCATGCAGCAAGACCAACTAGAAAGTAATAGGCCAAAATAACTTGAAGATATATAATCAATTAACCAACACAGGCTTGGCTTTTGTCGCAAGCTCATGCATTAATTTTGAATTTTGTCATTACTCCCAAGTTTATTCTTTTGGCTGTTTAATTAACCGAGTTTGATAATTCTAAATTAGAAGTAATAAGAACACTCAATGTATGGGGATGCTTTCTTCGATTAAATTAAAAAGATGTTCTGATAGTAACATAGAAATTGGCAATGGGATCAGAGGAAGTGCAGCCTTATTCCTTGTATAAGCTTTAGGTTCACTGAGGAATATACAGGATAAGATTACTTTGGCGTCATGTAAGACCATGAGCTATTCAAAAGTGCAACCACCTTTCTCATGATAGTAAAAGGAATTGGGCAAATTCTTTTGGGCTATCATTTTTGAAAACTTCCGAAAACTAAATATTCCTTTAGCCTCCCTTATTACTTTAGGCTGCCGCTCAAACACCTTTAATTCGTAGCGGATCTAGAGCTTGAAATTTATGGGCTAGAATCAATTAAATACTCTTATTTAATAAGTTTTCATTATAAACATATAGATATCGTCATAAATACACATTTTACGTCCATCCCTCCTTCAACTATGGGTGGATTCACAATTATAATATCGGGTTCATCTGAACTTGGCACTTTCAATGCGGAACATAAATTGATGTGCAAAAATCCATTAAAATTGTAGCAAATAGTAAATATGATTTATGTGAACCCATAGCTTAAATATTTTTTTTGTATATTGAAACGATACAATCTTTCAAAAGCAATGCCATGTAAGTCAGGAGCAAAAACTCCATATCCTTCAATGCATTTTTCCCCAGGTTATTAAACCTTAAATTATTATGATGGTGCCCTTCGTTTGCCAGAAAATTTGGCACATTTCTTAGCCTCTCCAAATGTGTTTAATAGAGGCCTTGTTAATATTCAACAAATATCTACAATCTTCAATAATAGACCTAAGTGGATGATGTTGTTTGTTCTCATCGTTATTAAGCTTGACAACAATTAACCAACATGTTTCCACTTCTACTTCTTGAATCATAGAGTTTAAATATGAATCCGCTGTGTACAAGGGATTAAATTATCAATCTAAGACTTCACACTGCACCAAATAGGTGCATGATCCAATCTAATGATAAGGTCACCAGTTTCCTTTTTATCTTCCTCTTAATTTCTCACACTTCACCGCTTCACGAGTTCACCCTTCGCCTAAAAAGATGTCATAAAAGGAAGAGGAAGTTTTTCAAAAAGCCAAAGGGTACCTACACTAGGATGCATGGAAGAAATAATAACTTTCGTGGTTAAGTTTCCAAAAACACTAACATTTAACAATATCCAATCCTTAGCATTTAAAAAGTTAACTTACATGCTAAGTTATGCAAGGCCACATGGGTTGTGATGAACAAACTTTATCTTTTGCTGATTGACTTAGGAACATGATGAGTTGATGACACTAATCTTTTTACCCTCGTCCTAGTCATAGTCCACGTCTCTTTTAAAGAAAATTTCCTCGATTCAGAGAACCATAAAGTAGAAAACTTTCAGCACCCAAAATGTTAAGAAATAGGATTAATTTGTACATATAAGATGAATTAAGAATATTGTAAAAGCGAAAAGTAAAAGAGGTGTGCTAGCTCTTTCATCCAACTTTTTTAGAAAGAATCTTTTGTGTCTTGTCTGCTGCTTTTGATTTAGGATTAGCAGATAGATCGTCACTAATGTCATAATACACTGTAAATGAAACTATATATAAGTCCTTATCAATCAGCTAAATCTCAACTTGAGGTAACACAACTGTTATTACATACTTATATAACACGAGGACTTTTTAAGCCTCGAATTTGGGCATGGCGAACATGCAGATAGTTCCAGCAGGCAGAAATGTAGAACCTCAGTATGTGGAAATGATGGTGCCTCTCTACTCTTATGGTTGTGAGAGAAAAGTCAACAAGGCTCTTTCCCATATCAAAGGTAAACACAATGATGCATTTATTGGAGTAATATGTCATCTAAAATCCCCATCCCCCCTCCCCCCACCCCCCCACCCCAAAAAAAAAAAGAAGATTTTTAATGATCTTAAAGGGTCAGCAGAAATCTCACATTTTTTTGTTATTGTGTTGAGTTTGTAGAGGTATAATTTGTATACTTTTAAGTCTCTTTTATAGAATAAAACACATACATGACGCCTTCCCAAGTGCACGGGCCAGGAGAGGATAATGCCCAAGTTATAACAGTTATTGTCATAATTAAGCAACAAGGCCCAATAAACTAGGGAAATGGGCTTTCTTTAGAGGAACTATTGTATGTGATTTCTGTGTGTGTATGCCTATGTCACTTTGGTCCTGATTGTGACTAATCCAATACTCACTGCTTTCTTTTTGAGCTAAACTTTAATCCAATAATCACTGTTTTTCGTTCGAGCTAAATTTTTTGACAAAACATAGAAGCACTCATTTTCGTTAAAAATGATGAATATAGTAGTATTTTGCATCGACTAACTTTTGGAATTGGTTACTCTCTTAGTTTTAGAAGTCAATTCATCCTAATTTCTCAGTTGGAATCTTGTACTAATACCAGTAATAATATATCAAAATTGCAGGGATATACTCAGTGAATGTAGATTTTGAACAACAGAAGGTGACAGTATGGGGAATATGCAACAAGTATGATGTGCTAGCCACAATTAGGAGCAAAAGAAAAGGCGCTCGTTTTTGGAATCAAGAAGACAATAACATGGACATAATGCAAGAAGAATCAGAAACAGATTCATCATCAAGCCCACCAGCTTCTCGTTTTCGAATTAGGCCCACTGCACCAACTTTGGCTCTCATAAGGGCTCGATCTCTAAGCTGGAAAGCTTTGAAAAAGGCCTTCACAAGAACATATTCATTTTAATAATTAAAACATTATGTCCTACTCCTCAACGTTGCTTCTTTACTCGCCACATAAAGAAATATGAGCATGATTGTAACTTTGTTTTGTATATAGCTGCCACTTTTATGTCGGCGATTAATTAAGTTTTCCCATCTTTGGTTCCAATCTTCACTTTTTGTGGCACAAATAATCCATTTATGTTTGATTTGGGTCTTTGATTGGGATAAAGTTTTGACATAAAATCAATTGCCATTTTTACCTTATTAATGTTTCGAGCTGCTAAATTTCACTTATAATTACTTGCCAATTAACTGGTCGAATTCCTCATCACTGCATACATAGTAAATTAGAAACTAAACCTCTTTATACTACCGTTGCTACATATTGAACATGAGAACTCAACTCAAAACAACGGGAGAATCCACTAAGCGCAACCTTTAAACTCATTATTAATGATCAGCAATTATTGAGAGACTCAATTGGTTTATAACATCGCCTTCGATTATACCGCTTCTTAGATCCAAGTCACTACTCTTGACACTCCTCTAATTTCGTTGGTTATATCATATATGACTGGTATTTTTTTTTTTTAGGGCCTAATTGGTCGCAATTGGAATTTGGAACTCATGCTGGGTCCAAGCCATCACTCTGACACTCTACTGTTCCATCATTTTAAGTCGCGATCTCAAGTCTCGATCAACTTGATCTAAAAATAATTGTTATACACTGAAACCAAAGGCTAGCCTATCAGATAAATAGCTCAACCTATAAATTCATAAAAATACTCATCGCAATCCATGAGGGACTCAATTGATTCACAACATAACACCATTGTTTTAAAAGGCAGTGTCAGGACTCGCCCCAGGGCTCGCCTCGGGGCATGGCAGTGGCAAAACGCCTTGGGGCTAACGTGCGGGGCTTAGTTCCTATGAGGCTTACGCCCTAAGCGCCCAATCGTACCTCTTAAACACGTCTAACGCCTAACGCCCAGGGCTCGCCTAACAGTTCTTACACAAATTATATTTTAAATTCCTTAATTAAAATCATTCACCCTCATAATTGTTTACCAAAATAATGATACTTAATAGTTTTTCATCTATAGAAATAGAAGATTGAGTGTAACTCATATAACAAGTCGTAGTATTGGATATTTACTATTTGAGAACGTCGTGAGGGTGAATATCACTTAATTTAAAAAAAAAAAACATAGCGGAATTGTACATTTTCACTTGTCATTGGTCATAAGTCCTATGTATCAGAATTATCATATAATTTTATTTTTTGTTCATGAAGAAGTTATGTTTTAATTGTAATATTAATAAATTTTATTGATTATTTGCTTATAGGGAGATAAAATGAATAGTATGATAGTAATAGTGTTTTAAGAAACTGTGTTTTTTTCCGTGTTTGAAAGTTAAAATGTTAGAATTGTTTTGCATTTCATAATAGCTTTTATTTCATTGTATTATTTATACTTGTAAAATTATGTTATATATAATTACAAGTTATAAGCGGTGTATAATGGATTGCTTTGATCATTTTTTTGTGAGGATCAAGCGCGCGCGCTCTCTCTCTCTCTCTCTCTCACACACACACACACACACACACACACACACACACACACACACACACACATATATATATATATATATATATATATATATATATATATATATATATATATATTTCATTTATTTACAGTTTTCTTTTTTTTTTATGTAATTTTACCTATTTAAAAATATTTATTGTAATTATATTATTTTAAGAAATACTAAAAATTAAATACCCATGGAGCTTACACCCCGTGCCTCGAGGCTTACGCCTCGTCGAGGCGTATGTAAAACGCCCCGCCTTACGCCCCGCCTTTTAAAACACTGCATAACACTATCCTGCACGTACATAAGAACGTATATATACGGTCTTTGTTTGAGTCCGGAGCCAAAATGACTTGTTTTTGCAGCCATTAGACTAAAATAGGCTGCCATTTTTTCTTTTTTTTTATACCACAATGGGTATTTCGTTGGTTATCCAACGAAATACCCACACAAGGCACTGTTCATAGCCGGATTTTTTTGTTCCATTTCGCTACACTTGTAGCGAAATGCAACAATTTTTTTATTTTTTTTTTGCATTTCGTGAATTAATAAACGAAATGCAACAATTTTTTTTTTTTTTGCATTTCGTGAATAAAAAAACGAAATAGAAAATTATATATATATATATATATATATATTGCATTTCGTGTATTAAAAAACGAAATAGGATAAAAAAAAATTGTTCATATAAAAACGAAATTGGAAAATATATATATATATATATATTTGCATTTCGTTGGTATATCTGCGAAATAGTAAAAAAAAATTGTATTTCGTTTATTAAAAAACAAAATATGAAAATATTGTTTTTTGTATTTTTGTATTTCGTTTATATAAAAAAATAGGAAAATAATTTTATTTTCATTTCGTTTATATAAAAACAAAATAGGAATACATATATATATATATATATATATATATATATATATATATATATATATATATATATATTTTCCAATTTCGTTTTTATATGAACGAATTTTTTTTTTTTTATCCTATTTCGTTTTTTAATACAAGAAATGCAATATATATAATTTTCTATTTCGTTTTTTTATTCACGAAATGCAAAAAAAAAAAAAAAAAACATATTTCGTTGATTAATTCACGAAATGTAAAAAAAAAAAAATTGTTGCATTTCGCTAATTCCGGCTATGAACAATGCCTTGTGTGGGTATTTCGTTGGATAACCAACGAAATACCCATTGTGATATTAAAAAAAAAGACAGTCTATTTTGATCTAATGACTGTAAAAATAAGTCATTTTGGCTCCGGACTCATCTTTGTTTAACGCGTTGACAAACTTAAGCCACGATTGGAGAATGATGCGTTTTTATGCCAAGGATTGAAATGTCAAGTCACTTTTACAAATTGTACTATTCATTAGGCATGTGAGGGAGGACATGTCAAGTCAAGTTTACAAATTGAACTTTTTGTGAGGCCTTTCTGTTGTTTAAAAATGGGGCCTCTAGTTTTCGAGTTAGGAATATGTCGGTATCGACTTGCCATATATTACATGGAGTACGCAACTTTTTTAATTCAAAAAGTGTCAAATGGCATCAAAATTGCCCACTAAAAAAAAGTAACCAAATTATCTTTTTCGTACTAAATGCTCAATAGGACCAAACTGCAAATTTACAGTTAAGGCCTATTGCGCACTAATTTAGTGTGCAATAGAGGTTTTTTTTTTTTTGTACAATTTTAAAGTTCTCAAATTCACGTTTTTTCCATACTTTGACCAAAGATTAGTTATGTTTCAAAACTCCAAAATATTAATATTTTATATAGAACTTGATATATTTTTTTTGCGGACAACAATGTCGGCTCATTACATCAAGTATACCTAAACGTTTGAATCGTCGTTTTAGGGGTTGTAAAGTGCCCCGAAGTAAATTTTGTTTGATTGAAATCTTGTTATCTTTAGGTTTACGCAATATATAGACACTTTTTATGTTTTTGGTTTTAGCAATATATAGAATCTTGTTATCTTTAGGTTTAAGCAATATATAGACGCTGCGAACAATAATGTAGGCTTAAACGTTTGGATCGTCATTTTAGGGGTTGTAAAGTGCCCCGAAATGAGTTTTGTTTGTTTGAATCTTGTTATCTTTAGGTTTAAGTGTTTTATTTTATTAAGATTTAACTTGTTTTGTAAGTCAAGGCAATTTTATTTTAAGGAGTAGAGAGAGAAAAACTAGTTGTAAATTGATGAAACTTTAAACGGTCATAGCTTCGAGCTCGGTTGTACGTTTGACGAGATTTTTTTTTTGATTTTGGATATTTTTTCGAGATCTAGCGGGTCAAACTGCGCAATTTAGCCAGGCCGATTTTTCAAAAAACACCCATTATCTCATTCAATTTGAATTTTTCCCCAAATTGGTGCAAAATTTTCATTCTTCTCTGGTAAAAATCTGATGATAAAAAGTAGATTTCAAGATGGAAATCGCATGGTGATGAAGTTTTGAATGTCAATTTCAATGTTGAAAATTCAATTTGAGAAACAATATAAGTAGCATTAGTGAACACTATAAAAATTAAAAAGTGTCTACATATTGCTTAAATGCCAACTTGGCTTAGTGGTCTAGCTATTTGACTACTTTTTTACCTCAACCACTAGGGATCGAACCTTGGTGGAGGGACATGATAAATAGTTAAAAATATTATTTTAAATATTTTGGTATTATTTTGTTATTGTATTTTTGAATTATTTTGAACTTCTCGTATTGGATGAATTATTTTTTAATATAATATTTTTATTTGTACATTCGAAATAAAGTAATGTCTTAACTAAATAAAACACTTAAACCTAAAGATAACAAGATTCAAACAAACAAAACTTACTTCGGGGCACTTTATAACCCCTAAAACGACGATCCAAACGTTTAGGTATACTTGATGTAATGAGCTGACATTGTTGTCTGCAAAAAGAGATATCAAGTTCTATATAAAATATTGATATTTCGGAGTTTTGAAACATGACTAATCTTTGGTCAAAGTATGGAAAAAACGTGAATTTGAGAACTTTAAAATTGTACAAAAAAAAAAAAATCCTCTATTGCGCACTAAATTAGTGCTTAATAGAACCTGTAAATTTGTAGTTTGGTCCTATTGCGCACTAATTTAGTGCGCAAATGGTAGTTTGGTTACTTTTTTTAGAGGGTATTTTGGTGTCTTTTGACACTTTTTGGGTTAAAAAAGTTGCGGACTCATATTACATGTGTTTTCGGTCATCATACTCCTCCGTCCCGTATTATTTGGCCATATTATTAAAAATATATGTTTTAAATTACTTATTTATTTATAAACTTAGGATAAAATTAATTAAATCTTTTCCATCTTATCCTTAGTATCAAATGTTCTTGAAAATAGTCACACGTAATTATTGGAAAGAGATAGGGGTAAGGTAGTAAAATATATCTTTTATTTATTATTTCTTAAGAGGCGTGCAAAAAAAAAAATGACCCAAGTAATATGAGACGGAGGGAGTGTTAATTAATGCTGCTCATAACTAGCGCTCTTGGTCAAAACAAAAGCATAATACGACTAAATAAGTACATGTTAGTGGTAGTTTGGTAGGTAATCAAAATTATCTCGGGATTATAATCGCGGGACTAATTTATCCCACCTTTTGGGATTATTTTATACCATCAGATGGTATAAAATAATCCCGGGATAAGGTGAGATATCTCACCCTTGGGATTATGCTTCATTTTGTACCGTGTTTGGTAAGAGGTATAAATTTATCCTAATTTATCCCAGGATAAATTTATACCTCTTACCAAACACAATACAAAAAATTAGTGCTGAGATATCCCAGCATATACCATGCACCAAACTACCCCTTAGAGTTAAATGGATAGTTTAACCAAAATCGACCACTGTACTTGTATTATAGAATATCTAATTGTCGTCCTACTTTTGAAATTTAAATTTTAAAGCCGATATTATTGTATTTGACCTCAATTATATTTTGCCCATTCTATATTGTGGTGGTAGGGTATGTCACAACTTGTCTTATATTAAAGAGTTTATGTTTTATGTAATAATGTTATATAAATATATTTAGAAAATCATGTCGCATATTTATAACAATAATCATACATAAATATTGATTGTTTATTTCGTAAAAATTATAATATATTAAATCATAGGGCTGTTAATATGGACCTCATCATAGTTGAGAAACTGGTGTCATTTTTTGGACAAGTTGTACTTTTAGCCGATCAGCCAAAAATAATTAACATTCGTTAACCAATATATAAGAAATATACACTATTATGTATTAAAAATATATATTTTATGCATATTATATATTATATGTAAAAAATTATATATTTATTAGCTATTATATTGGTGGGCGGCTAATTATGTCCAACTTCTTTTTTCTTGCGCTCCATAGACGACCACGTGACACCCTTATATGCGACAGTAGTACGAGCTTGAGGTATGAATCATCATTTTAAAGTGTCTTCGTAGTCTATTGCCTGCCATATATTTTCAACAACACAATCTTGAAGAATTTCTATTCATCTTTAACACCATAATAGTAATTATTGTATTTACAGTTTAATTATCTTCGTTTGATCAGTATCGATCGATATTTCATTTGTATCAAGTGAAAAGAGACAAATGAAATAGTGTGAAAAAATCTTTTAAGATACCAGTCCCCGCTACAGATCAAACTTAGAGATATTTTAGGATAAATAACTAATTCCAGAATAAGTTTATACCTTCAACCAAACAAAATATAAATTTAATCTTAAATTTAATCCTGGAATATCCTATCGTATCTCATCAAATTTAATGTTATTTGATCCTACTTTAGAGCCGGAATAATTAGTTCAAAAATTATAATTTTTGAGCTATAATAACTTAATTCGCAAACCAAATGACCTATAGACATGGACAACCACAAGGGAACAATTTAATTAATACTATCAAAAGAAAGGATTGAACTTAATTTTTCTTTTTCTTTGGTCCTTTTCTCTCTCTCTCTCTTTTTTGGTCCTTTTCTCTTCTCTCTCTCTCGTCCTTTTAGGTCGCATAAGACATAGTTTCATTATATATTTTTTCTCACCACAGAGTTTCCATTACGGAAAAGGTCCAAAAATACCCTTGATCTATTCAAAAAGGCTTATAAATACCCTCCTTCCACCTTTTGGTCTAAAAATACCCTTAAGGTTTGTTTTTGGCTCAAATATACCCCTCAAACTAACAAGTTAAAATTAACTCTTTTAAAAAGCCAAATGACAATTTGTAATTGGTCAATAATAAAATTCCGTAATTTAAAAAAAAATTCAGATTTAAAAAAAAGATGCCAATAATAAATTGCCAGTAATTTAAAATTCCAGATTTAAAAAAAAAAAATTGCCAATAATAAAATTCCGTAATTTACATTTTTTAAAAAAAAAAAATTGTGTGGCAACTTAAAAATTAAAAAACTAAAAAATATGAACGAAACTGTTTTTTTTTTTTTTTGCATTTCGTGAATTAATCAACGAAATATGTTTTTTTCTTTTTTGCATTTCGTGAATAAAAAAACGAAATAGGAAATTATAATTTTTTTTTTCATTTCGTGTATTAAAAAACGAAATAGGATAAAAAAAATATTTTCGTTCATATAAAAACGAAATTGGAAAATTGGACAAAATATATTTTCCAATTTCGTTTTTATATGAACAAAATTAATTTTTTATCCTATTTCATTTTTTAATACACGAAATGCAAAAAAAAATTATAATTTCCTATTTCGTTTTTTTATTCACGAAATGCAAAAAAAAAACAAAAAAAAAACATATTTCGTTGATTAATTCACGAAATGCAAAAAAAAAAAAACAGTTTTGTTCATATTTTTTAATTTTTAAATTAAATAATATATGTGTCCAATCACAAAATGCCATTTGGCTTTTTAAAAGAGTTAACTTTAACTTTGTTAGTTTGAGGGGTATATTTGAGCCAAAAACAAACCTTAAGGGTATTTTTAGACCAAAAGGTGGAAGGAGGGTATTTATGAGCCTTTTTGAATAGGTCAAGGGTATTTTTGGACCTTTTCCGTTTCCATTATATGGTACATCATATTCACGTGGCTGGATGAGCCTATATCACTATAACAAAATATGCTTTTAGCGTCAATTAATTTGCGACAGTAATTTAATTATCGTTAATTATATTCGAAATACCGACAATATCAAACTCTAGCCCTAAACAATAAATGCCACTAAAGTCTTTAGCGATCTTAGATCTAATGGCATTAACCAATTGCTGGTAAATATTTTTGTGACAATAATTATAGCCGCTAAAAGGAAAATATATTGACAATAGTTATATCCGCTAAAAGGAAAATATATTGCCACTAAAAACCTCTTTTGATGTAGAATTCCCCTAATTCATCATTCATACACAGACCCAAGTCTTAAACATAGGGAAAACATAAGATTCGAAGAAACAATGTGGGCTATATATAACACTAGTAACATTTGGCCCGTGCTAAGTCCGGGCTCAAACAAACATTAAAAGTTAAATTCTTTTTTTTTTTTTTTGTCCATTCCTTGTGGCATTAAGTTTTAAAAGAGTAGTTTTCTATAAACTCCTAAAAATTAGGATCTGTTACATAAACAACAAACTAGTAGTAGGAAATTATATCTAGTAGTTATAGTTTAGATTAATTACATCCTATAGCTAAAAGTAATATGTTAAATACAATTAATAGCTACCTATATTATTAAAGTAGGATACTCATCATCACATTATTCACTTCCAACCCAACCCTCTCATCTCTCTCTCCTCTCTTCCCCTACTGCTCCGGCGAGGAGCTCTAGCTCCGGTGAACCGGAGAAGCCATGCACCTCCACCACCACACCATCGCCACTGCCAGCCCCTTCCCCTTTTACCTTTTTTCCTCCCTCATCGTCACCACTACTTCTTATGTGTTGCTTCCAAGTATTCTCGTCAGTAATAGCAGCACTAACCTATGTATTCTCATAAGTAAATTGCTTCCAAAATGATGCAATTTTTTCTTGGATATGATCATTGTACTTGCATCATTTTATTCACAACAAAAAGAAAATGACGGTGATGGCAACTTTCTCTTTCTCGTCGCCGCTCTGCCTCCTTGCGTTGTACACATTTCGATCAGATCTGGCTGGAAACAGTCAGATCTGGCCGAAAGAGGTTTTTTTTTTTTTTTTAATACAATATGGTGTTGATGATGATGACAGTGACGGCGGTCAAATTTAGACGGAAACAGTTAGATCCGATCGGATTCTGATTGAAATTTTATTTCTTGTATTCCGTATTTGAGTGTATTCGTTAATTTTATTCTAGTATGCGAATGAATACATTGAATTTTGAAATGTATACAAATAAATAGAGTGAATTTTATTTCTTTGTATTCAGTTTTTGAGTGTATTCGTTAACTTTTTAGTGCAAAATTCTGTTTTTGTATACAACCGATTAAATATAATAAAGCGAATACAATGTAAAAGTAGCTACAATGAGTATAGTTGAGTTGATTACATTTAAATTGAATACAAAATTCAGCAAATTTTAATGACTGTATTCATGAATACAGCGACACGAATAAATATGTAACAAGTGTTGTGTGTTGTTATATGTTTGCTATGTGATGTAAATAGGTAAAATGTTGCTAAAAAGCAAAAATAAGGCTTCCAAGTTAGTCATTTATGAAATTTTCCCTAAATATAAATCATACAAAAGTATTTGGGAGTTAAAAAGAACATTCTTCTTACTTTAGAGTTTTTTCATTTTATTTCTAGCAAATGCAAATGTAGGATATAATAATCCTCAATAATTCGACTTGAGCTTTACTATATGCTTGATTAATCATTTTTCTGAATTAAATCAGTATTGACTAACCAACTTATCATAGAAAGATATTTCAGTATTCAAGAATAATTAAAACGATACCGCTATAAGCAAGAGTGTTTGACGAAGCTAATCATTTTATTTACAAGTTTTCTTCTTTATTTTCCTTTTATCGCTTTGAGTATTTTTATTTCTATTGAAATTATCTCTCAAGTCTCAACTAATTCTATAGGTCGAAACCAAGTATGTTTGTTCAACGATTTTAAGATGAAATCAATAAACAACACAAAACTACATTCACAATTATAATTAATAACCTAAAGTCATTACTAAAGTAAGCCCATCATATAAGAACTCGACAAATTTATCATGTGTAGTATATAAAGAGATTACTTAATAATCTTATAAGAGTAAAAATAAATACTCCCTCCGTCCAATATATGAGAATTTCGATAGTCAATCAAGTTTTCTTTTATCGAATTTTTTTATATGCCTTTTAAATATTTTAAGTTGTTAATTATTGTAATTTATAGTACTTTTTACGTAGTTTTCAAATATATAAATTTTATTTCAAAAAAAACTTAAAGTTTCTATATTTGGATGCACGATCAAAATTTAGAAGTTTGAATATCGAAATTCTAATTATGCCACATAAATCGGGATAGAGGAAGTAATAATTAAAGCAAATAAAGTAAAAAAAATAAATTAAAACTATAATTAAATTGAACTAGGACAGATGTAAGTGCATATGATGACACATGTTCAAATGTACAATTTTACAAGAATAAGGACAAATAATATCACAGTAACGTAATAAAGCTCAACAAGAGATCACAAAAAGTCAAACAACTCACCTATTAGGAAGGTCCAAGTGGGAGTGGCATTAAGAAATTAGTGAGGGCAAAAGGTGGGAATATGCAAGGCAAAGATAATTGTTGCAACAAGTGTAAGCAGAGAAATAGGAACTTTACTAAATGACAAATATAGCCTGTCAGGACTACAAAAAGCATTCATTTCCCCTTATATACAGAGTTTTAAATTAGGAAAAACAACACCATACCCCTAAAAGAGTCATTTGCACGATTACCCTTTAAAGGCACTGGTCTTTAATTGTTGTCCCTCAAATTGGTTGTCTTTAATTTTTGCCCTTCACCTAATATTATGAGGTTTAGGATTCGACCCCAGTTTAGTCAATTTTTTTTCAAGGCAGAGTTTTGAGCAAAGTTAGGCCTCACACAGAGTTTTGCATGTAGGTAGAGTTTTGCATTCAAAATACTGCCTGAGGTAGAGTTTTGAACTCTGTCTTGCGAATCCAAAATTCTGCCTTGCGATTTTTTTTTTTTTTTTTTTTACACTAAGCTGGGGTTTGAACCTAGAACCTTGGGGTATTAGGCGAAAGACAAAAATTAAAAACCACCAATTTTAGGGGCAAAAATTAAAGACCGATGCTTTTGAAGGGAAATCCGCACAAAAATATGCCCCTAAAATACAAAATAATTACCCGTTCCATGCCCCTCCTAATTCCTCCCTTAATATAATCCCGTCTCCGCCACTGCTTACATGACTAAAGTATTTCAATATTCTTAGCATCTTGTGAGTCAATGTGGAGAGAGATGATTAATACTCCCCTGTATTTCATTTTAATTGTCCATTATACTAAAAGTAAAATTTCTTTTATTTTGTACATTTTAGCAAATCAAGAGACTTATTATGCCTCTACCACAACTGTCCACAAGGCTTCTCTGTCAAATTCAAGGACTTATTATTCTCTTAGGGGTCGTTTGGTTGGAAACAAGTTATCGCAGGATAACTTATCTTGGGATTAGTTATTCCACCCTCCTACTATGATAAAATAACACTACAATCTCGGAACAACTAATCCAACGAAACATGAGATAAACTCATCTCAAATATAATTCCGGAACTATTTATGCTTATCCCTCGTACCAAACGAGCCCTTAGTAAAAACAAACGCATAATATATATGAGTAGCTTTTAAAGGGGAGTGTCAAGTCGGGACAATTAGTAAAAAAGAACGGAGGGAGTAATTTGGAAAGGGAAGTTAATAAATTATAGCTTCTTTATTCATATATACTTCATAAGCAGCATTACATAGAGCGAAATACCGAAAATACAAGACAAGAGATAGATCGATCCACATTATTTAGAAAGCCAGGTTAAGCATAATTATCAGGAAAATAACTATGCATCAGTCTTCTAGTATTTAACGAAGCCAAATGGAATAGGTTGGTTATTGAGAGCCAGACGATTATTACGGGTCACGCCCACATTGAGACACAGAAACGTAGCACCAAGACAATACCTTAAGGGGTCGTTTGGTTTAAGGTATAACATGGGTTATGCCCGTACTAATTTTTATACCACGTTTGGTATAAGGTATAGATTTATCCCGGGATTATTTTATACCTTGTACCAAACGTGGTATAAAAATTAGTGCTGGAATAACTCAACTTATACCTTCTTAACCCACTTATACTGGGATTATTTTATACCATCTTTCAGATGGTATAAAATAATACCAACAGATGGTATAAATTAGTCCCGGGATTGTAATCCCGGGACTATTTTGACCTCAAACCAAACGACCACTAAGTGGTAAGAACCTGGTTTAGTCTCCGCTTTCACAATCTTAAAAAAAATTGTTTCCTAGGGTACCACCAGTTACCACAAACCTATCGGGATTACCAACTTTCCAAACAGTTTCGTAAATACAGCTTGAAGTTGCAACTGTGAACATGATATTAATGTCATTCATTTCACGGACGACATCAAAAGGTGTCGGACCCGACTTCTTAGTAAAGAATGTCAAAGGCGTGCCTTCTTGAAATTCGCCTATCTGGACGATGGCGTTTGGGCATCTGGTGTTTCCAATATTGATTAAGTATACACTTCCGCCGCCAATGAGAGTATTGAGAATAGTGTACTGCTGACCGGTCTTGAGTGGTTGGCCGTCCATGTCAAGCACTTCAGGAAAAACATTAATGTCGTCCTCAGTAGTAGTGGTGTTGGAAATCTTACGGAAAATGCTTCATCATGAACACTTGTAGGGACTTCTCTTCATCACGAACACTTGTAGGAACTTCTTCTAAGCTTGAGGAAAATACTTGATCACGAACAATTGTAGAGAATTCTTCGTAGTTTGAGGCATGCCAATGACACTGTCCTTAAAGATATTTCACCCGGTATGGGTGTATCCCCCAGGATTCAACAAGCTCTTCTAGTACAAAACTAGGAGCCAGAATTTAACAAAGATTTCACAAAGTAATAACCCAGCAAAAGAAATAATAATAAGAAGAAGAACTATTTGCTCTTTGTCTTTTTCTGTACCCTCTATGATGACACAAGATCATATATATATACATATATATAGATGATTTCTCATTGTCTCTGTCATCTGCCAACGTTCCAAATATTTAATATGAAGTAAAAGCCATAAAGCAACAAATTGAATTGCAAGATACGTTGACAGTAAATACATTTGACTAAAAAAGATATGATCATCAAATGATGTGACCGTTTGGCAACAATCATATTTATCAAATGAATGATGCCATTTAAGGCTAATAAAATACTAATAAAACTTTGTCAATTACCGTTGGTATTATTTTGAGATACTAAAGAAAAATAATATATTTTTTCTAACAATCCCCCATATATATCAAAATAATAATAAGAAATAAAATAAAAGGTTTTGCTGGGTTTTCACATATAAATATAATGCGTCGAATCTGGTGTCGTGTAGACTATGAACTAGACCTAGACAAAATAAGAATATGCTTACAGAAAAATTGGTGAAGTTTACAACTTCTATGAACCAAAAATTCTTTTGTAAGCTCATGGTCTTATTCTATCACATCATACTCGCACAATCTTTGTCGTTATCGCGATTTTGCGCTAAGAGGCCATGCGCGTGTCCTGGTATTCATGAGTGCTCTAGAAATCCGTCACAATTTCATAGGAGCGGCACCACTCCACACTCATATAGGTCCACCCATCAAGTGTATTCTGCGAGCAATACACCACCTATAAAGGATATGGTAATGGATTAAGAGTTTATAGCTCAACCTCACTTTGCCTTGCAGATTTGCATTATATTCACACACCATAGGAAGGGACATAGTTTAATAGTGCACTTTTGATCAACTAATGACTTGTTATTACCCATATGAACCTAATTCATGGGATCTCCAATCAAATAGGTTGAGTTACCATCATTGTTAATCTTCTCAAATGACAAAAGTCTCATTCCCCTCGATGTTTCTTTTAGTCTTGTGAATCGACCAAATTCACCTCAGACTTCACACAATTATAAAAACTATCACATCTCACAATAGCGCTATTAAGAAATTATTTTCTCACACAACTAATGTTGTTTGGCAACCACAATATATACACGTTGGTTTTATCCCAACCTCAATACTCACTAAGAAGTATCTTAATCTCATCACTAGCCAACTTCAAACCATAAACTCATATTTCATTATGGTCTACTTGGCTTATTTTCACATTAATTATTACACCCCACAAAGGGTAAACACATACTCACTAGTGGATTTTGAGATCCACTCAGCATCATTGTATCCTCTCCAGTACATCAAATATTAATTCACTATAACACTTATCCATCAGTTGGTTCTTTTCAAAATCATGTACCGAGAAAAGAAATAACACCATAATTTTTTTTTCAAAAACATTTTGAATAACAAGACCAACTGAAATATTATCACTTTTAAAACATTCTCTCAAAATAACTCTAGTAATATATCATGACCTCCATAATTTCAAAATTTTCAAAGTAAGGACTTCCATGACTCATAACACCGTAACCCTCACATTTTCAAAGTATTTAAGATAGGGGAACAATATTTTCATAACCTCGTAAGTAGTATTAGTAATTCTCATAAAACATTTCATCTTATAAATAACAAGCTAATAATATAACTCACCCAAATAGCTATACTCACAATATGTCATCATCAATAAATATTTTTAAGAAAAACAATATGAGAAAAATAAGTATCGATACTAAAAGTATTTTTTAAAAGTAGTAAGCACATATAAATCATAATTCCAATACTTATTGTCCACAATTTGGAAACAACCTCATCATCTTCAAATAGAGTATTCACTCCAATGATAACACGAATATTTTTCAAAAGTAGATTTAAGAAGATTTTTTTTTTTCCATTCTAAGAACTTGAATAGTTCTTGAATCACCAACATAAGTAAATCATTTTTCTTCTTCTTCAACTTGAGTGTAGAACTCAAAATTAACTTTACTTGCACAAATATGATTAGTAGTATCAAAGTCATCTAACACTGAATATTTTACATTAGCCACAAGATTCGCTCAAAAAATGACCACAATAAATATATCATCCGCTTAACCAAAATTATTTTCAATTAGCGGTATTATCATTCTCCGAATCTTCTTTACATTGATGAACATGATGACATAGTTCGTCCCACACAAAATAATAAGTATTTCCATCAAAACCTTCTTTATTGGTTTTGCGGAATCTGACCAATACCATATCATTTGACACATGAAGTTGACTTTGTCAAGCATCATTCTCATAAAAAAAAAACACGTTAGGACCAAATTCAATTCCATATTCAAAAACCAAAGTAAAATTTTCACATAAATATCTCACATTTGTAGAAAAAGAAATTTGTCATAATTCAACATTTGTTCATCCAAATCATCAAGCAAGATAATTTTAAAGCCTAAATTAAATTTACCAAATCTCTTCAATGTGCAAAGAACACAACGTATACAAACACAGATCTCAAAGATAGGTCTACAAATTCTTGCACCATAATTAATCTATAAAGATAAACATCAATTTCAAGCCAACTTTTCATAAATTATCACAACATATAGATGCATATTATTATACATATCTTTGCACTCATCTTACCACCTCAAATATAGATTATCCACAAATATTCAAATGACTTGGACATTATTTAAGAGCTACCTAAAATAATATAACAACAACACAAATTCATCACAAACCCAAAACCAATTCATTGTATTCAGCATTTTGTTGACCCAAATGACTAAGACAAAAAAAAAACATGATTAATTTCAGAGTCTACATTATCCAATATAAAAATGTTCACCACAAAATCTCAAACTTGTAGACATCATGATAAACCCACTTATAATTCTTATACTAGAAGTCTGCTCCACAATTCAATATTAAATCTTAGAGAAGATAATCACTAAAACTACTATCCAAGCACAACTTAAAAGTCTCAAATAAAAGTATAAATTAATCATATCAAAAAATCATTACTACTTTACTTTTAGATCATATATTTTCCATTATACTATAATTCAGAAACATACCTGTAACTTAGACAGATTGTACTAAGTTATTTTCTTTTAATTTTCCGTAAGAACATAGCATGAAATATCCTTAAGATTGTTGGAAATCTTACGGAAAATGCTTCATCATGAACACTTGTAGGGACTTCTCTTCATCACGAACACTTGTAGGAACTTCTTCTAAGCTTGAGGAAAATACTTGATCACGAACAATTGTAGAGAATTCTTCGTAGCTTGAGGCATGCCAATGGCAATGTCCTTAAGGATATTTCACCCGGTATGGGTGTATCCCCCAGGATTCAACAAGCTCTTCTAGTACAAAAGTAGGAGCCAGAATTTAACAAAGATTTCACAAAGTAATAACCCAGCAAAAGAAATAATAATAATAATAAGAAGAACTATTTGCTCTTTGTCTTTTTCTGTACCCTCTATGATGACACAAGATCATATATATATATATACTCCAAGAAAAAGATGATTTCTCATTGTCTCTGTCATCTGCCAACGTTCCAAATATTTAATATGAAGTAAAAGCCATAAAGCAACAAATTGAATTGCAAGATACGTTGGTAGTAAATACATTTGACTAAAAAAGATGTGATCATCAAATGATGTGACCGTTTGGCAACAATCATATTTATCAAATGAATGATGTCATTTAAGGCTAATAAAATACTAATAAAACTTTGTCAATTACCGTATAAAACTTTGTCAATTACCGTTGGTATTATTTTGAGATACTAAAGAAAAATAATATATTTTTTCTAACAGTGGGCAGGACAATGGGATCGTCGGAAGTGAAAGTTGATGAAAAGGCCACAAAGGGAACCAAAGAGAAAGTAGTAAGCAAGAGGAAGCTGAAAATGGACTTCATGTTGGAGAGTGTTTTGTTATGTTGTGTATCTTTTAGTCTATTTTTAAAGCTTGAATTTATAGAGCTTAGTATAAGTAGCAGATGTATTTACTAGTTGCACGTTTTAGATATGAATAAAATTGTTCTCTTCTAGCAGTCGCTATGTTCCACATTTTTGTGACACTTTTGTATAAGACATGTCACAGGAAGTATAAACTTTATTGAAGGAGTATAATCTCCGAACCACAACACTTCTGTGTTTTCATATTTGTACACATTTGGTTGAAATTATTTTTTTAAACAAAAAACTAAGAAAGAATCTTTAAGACAAATTGTTTTTTTCCCCCTCTTTTGTAAGACATATGAAAAGAATCTAAATTAAGAGGAAGGTTGCTTTGCGGTTGCAAATATTTATTAAGAAATGAAAGTTATGACCTAATCTGATATGACTTTGTACCAAATCTTATTTGGAAAAACAACATCCACCTGCATTTAATTAATTCTTCGATCGTCTTTGAGTTCGATCCAAACTAATTATATCATGAAAAACTAATTTAATTGCAAATATAATTAAAAATAAATGAAATTGCGTAGTCAAAGGAGAACTAACTACGCAATGAAGTCAAAGGAATATATAAGTAGTCAAAGGAAAATTTAACAATAAATACACATATAATAAACCTGCTTAAGAAAATTTACTACTCATATAGTATTTCATTAACTTCATTGCGTAGCTTATAAGCTACAAACGAAAGCGACTGCAAACACTATTTAAGTCAAGATAACCACGCCTCAATTTAGATAGGAACGAACCCAATAATAGTAGGGATATTGGTTCTTGAAGGCGATGTTACTTTATCCAACTGGTTAATTTAGTTTGTATATCAAACATAATAAGCTAAATTAACATATCGCCGTTGATCTATTACATTTTTTGTTATAGAAAAAAGTTGTATTAGGCAATACTAATACTCCTAATTTCCTGACATAGATATTTTAATGATGACCAAAATATATCTACAAGTTTGAAATGGAAAATGTAAGGTTGAAGAGAACCTAAAAGTGTTACTGTGATTAATTTAGGGCCCGTTGTTACTGTGATTATTCATTTTTTTTTGGATTTTTTTTTGGATTTTTTTAAAAATTAGTGTTTGGCCATGAAAATTCCAAATACAACTTCCTTAAAGTTGTATTTGGAATTTGAAACAAGAAAAACTTGTTTTTCAAGTTTTTCACTTTTTTTCACAACCAAAATAAGTACATTCAACAAAAAAAAAAAACTATTTGCAAAATGTATGGCCAAACACAATTCCAACTCTAAAATTTAAAAAAAAAATGAAAAAGTTTTTAATTTCTACGGCCAAATGCCTACGTAGTCAACTTGTAAACCATTTCTGTATTAATTTAGGGCAGAGTGTGATTTTTGGTGGGTTATAGTCTTATAGACCGGATAGTCTAGCTCTAGCATTATGACTTTATCAAGATACGAGGGATTTAAAATTTACTATACAACTAATTAAAAGCACTAAGCAATTATTTTACTAGCTAGGGTTTGGCCGAGCAAGAAATTTTTAAATACTTTCCTTTAATCACAAATTTACTATCTTGAACTTTTCAGAATTTATTTCATCTTAAGAAGTTTTTCAATAATGTTATCAAATATTTTAAGTATTTTATTGGAAATACAGATTTTATCAGTCGATTTAATATTAATAGTTGAAAATGACTAGTATTATTAGTAGGTCGGGTAGGTAACATCTGTTTGAAATCTGTTATGCCTAGATGATGAGTGGTCAGGTCACATCCAAATAAATATAAAGTATAGCCCTCATTTTTTTTATTTTTTATTTTTTCATCCAAATTTATGCATTTTTATTCATCTTCTCGCAAAAAGTTACACTTTGATCTTTGATATTTGAGGGAATTCTAACAATGTTCCCTAATCCCTTTGAGATGAAGTAAATGCATAGCCTATTTCTACTTTCCTATACAAAAGTAGTGGACTAGTGACTATCATCAGAGTCTTCATAGAGGATCATATTTGATGCTGTTTCTTGCTTTCTTGATTGTACGAACAGCTGGTATGCTCCATCTGTCTAGCGTCATTAGTCCCTTAACTTGGTTAGGGAGATCTTCATATACATAGTATGTTTGATTGTTAATGTTGCCATGGCTTAGAGCAGCTAATTTATCTGCAACTTTGTTCCCTTCTCGATAGCAATGCTGCATGATAAAACCAGTTTGTTCTATGTACTGCCTCAGCTCTTCCACTTCCTTGATCATCCTCCATGGAATAGAAATTGCTTCATTGACACAATCCACCAAGATTTTTGAGTCACTTTCTGCAATGATGTATTCATATTCATATTCATTTTGAATACACCATTTTACTCCAAAAAGTAAAGCTACAGATTCTGCCCAGTTACTAGTTCCTTGTCCCAACTTGAGGGTATAAGCATATATAAGATGTCCTTCATAGTCCCTGATAACACCTCCACCTCCACACTGTCCATCTATACAACTCCCATCAGAGTTAATCTTTACAAAGCTACTAGGAGGTTTGATCCATTTAACCATAGTTGTGGTCCTGCAGCTGAATTTGAACTCCATGACTTGAATTATCTTGTACCAGTCTGGTTCTGGATGAATGCTTTTGAACTGTCCCTGTACAACTTGAGCAATGATAAAAGCTATCTTTTCCAAGGAAATTCTAATACTAGGCCTTTCTTTGCCATACTTTACTCCACATCTAGTTCTCCGGATTTCCCAAGTAATGATAGAAGGCATGATTCTCCCTATGAGAGTTTGAATAGGATTCTTGAACTTTCATTGCCACCAGGTGGTGATTAATTGCCTTTAAGATTTGTTAGTAAAAGGAATCCCACTGGACCACATATAGTACTCCATATTTCAGTAGCAAATTGTCCTGCATAGAAAAGATGATCCAACTCTTCATTTTGAGGAATTCTGCAACATATGCATTTTGATGGGATATTAACTCCCATCGTTGCTATTCTTGCATCCACTGGAACTCTATCTCTTAAAATCCTCCAAACCATGAAATTCATTTTAAAAGGAACCCTTTTTTGCCAGGTCATGGTATCCATCCAGTTTCTTTCTCTCCTATTTCTTAGGATTTGTCATGCTGAGGAGACTGAGAATTTGCCATTTTCTTCAGCTGTCCATATTGGTCTATCCATTTTGCTAATGTCCAAACTAATATGCATATCTTGGATAGTTTGTAGTACCTCATTAGGCAGTAGCAAATCTCACCCTCCCCATCTCCATTGACCATTAACCAGAACTTCAGAAAGTTTTTAATTCCTTGGTTTTCTATCTTCAGGAAGGTAATTCACTAAGGCTCCAAGGCTTGTCCAGTTGTCATACCATATTGCAATATCACCTTTCCCTATCTTCCATAGGATATGATTATCCATTTTCCTCTTGATCTTACACATAGCATTCCATGAATGAGAATTCCCTGAATACCATCTTTTCACTACATAATGAATCCTTTGGCAATACTTGTTCAACGTGAAATCTCTCCAAAGAGATTGACCTGTTCTCAGATTCCACCATTGTTTGGTGGTAAAAGCATTACAAGTGTCTTGAACTTTCCTGAATTTAGCTCCTCCTTCTTCATAAGGATAACACATGTTATCCCATGATGACCAGTGGTAATTGTTCTTCTCCTCAGATCCTCCCCAAAAGAATTTGTTGAGCATTTTCTCCATTTGGTTCATCACACTCTTTGGTGGATGCACTGCTGCTAACATGTGAATTGGCAGTGCTAATAAAACATGTCTTATTAACACTGCTTTTCCACCACTTGACAAGAATCTAGTTTGCCATCCATTGATTTTGCTTAATACTCTGTTCATCATTTCAGAAAAAACTGCTGCATTCTTCCTTCCATTGAATAATGGGCATCCCAAATATTTTATTGGGAAGTTCTTGTGAACCATTCTAGTGATCAATTCCACCCTGTTGATTGCTCCTTGTTCTTCATTACTTGCTAAGGAAACTGAGGATTTATGCCTGTTTATCAGCTGACCAGACACTTCTTCATAAGTTTGAAGTGTTTCCATCAACAGCATTAGAGATTTCCTGCACCCACTGGAAAAAAGAATAATGTCATCAGCAAAGGCTAAGTGATTAATTTTAGGACCTTTTTTGTTCATATAAAAACCTTTAAAATCAGCATTGCCATTTAGATTGTTTAATTTTTTTGAAAGGAATTCTGTACAAATAACAAAAAGAGATGGGGAAATAGGGTCTCCCTGTCTTAATCCCCTTTCTGATTTGAAGAAGCCTTGTCTAGTGCCATTGATAATCAGAGAATACCAGTTGCTTGATATATGCCTGTAAATTAAATCAACCCATAGCTTACAGAAACCCATCTTTCTCATTAGAATGCATAAGTATGGCCAAGATACTCTGTCATATGCTTTGGCCATGTCCAATTTCAGCACCACATTTCCTTTTTCATCAGCTTTCTCAATATCTTGAATAATCTCTTGGGCTAGAAGAATGTTTTCTGTAATAGATCTTCCTTTGATAAAACCACTCTGATTAGTGCTTATTATACTAGGCAATATATTGTTGAGTCTGGTGCTTAGAACTTTTGCAAAAATCTTACTAATGACATTGCAAAGACTAATTGGTCTGATGTCTGAAAATTGTTGTGGAGATGAGACATTAGGCAACATCACTATGCAAGTATGGGTGAGCCATTTTGGTAAATTTTCTCCATAGAAGAAAGCCTCTATAGCCTGAACCACTTCATGAGATATAATAGACCAACAACTTTGATAAAATTTGGCTGAAAATCCATCCGGACCTGAGGCACTATCAGGGTCCATGTTAAGCACACAATTCTTAATTTCCTCCTCATCAGGGAATTCAGTTAAAGCCTGGTTTACTTCTGGTGAAATAACATGGTCAACCACTTTTAGCTCAGAGAAATCATTTGGTGCAGGAATTTGGCAAAAAACACCTTGAAAATATCTGACTGCAGCTTCTGCTATTCTTAGAGTACCCTCCACCTATTGGAGATGCTCATCTTGGATCTTATTAATGCACAATCTCCTTCTTCTATCTTTGATAACCTTGTGAAAATAGGCACTATTGGAATCTCCTTCTTTTAGCCAATTTACCCTTGCCTTTTGTTTCAAAACGCTTTCTTGATTTTTGAGGTATTGGATATAACCAACTTTGGTCCTGCTAAGGTTAGTTCCGTTTTCTTCATTATTATCCTCTAGTAATTTTTGCTCCAAAGCCATAATATCACTTTCCCATTTCTTAGGACTTTCATGAATATTACCAAAAGTCTCCCTGGACCATCTGCTAAGCCTAGAAGCAGTCTTCTTTAGCTTTTGATGTAGAATCCACATGGGGTTACCTTGGCATTCTTCAACCCAAACTTCTTTTACAATCTCCAAAAACTGCTCATGCTCAGTCCAAAAATTTAGAAACCTAAAATACTTCACATATGGCTCATCTGTGACACTGAATTGAATAAGAATTAGAACATGATCAGAACATGCCCTTGCCAAGTGAGTCACAGTATTAAAACCATATTTTTCAAACCACTCCACATTATAGAGGAACCTGTCCAATCTTTTCCAAATAGTATCCGGGGCACCTCTATTGTTGCACCAGGTAAAAGGATTCCCAGAGAAACCAGCATCTTGTAAACCACTAGAATCCAAGCAGTGAGTAAAATCAAAACTCCTCTCTATTCTATGAGGAGATCCACCTTCTTTTTCCACAGCTACTGCAATAACATTGAAATCACTCATAGTACACCATGGTCCATTAATATTCTGAGACAAACTATTAATTTCCCCCATAGTTGATTCCTAAGATGAGATCTTCATTTAGCATACACTGTGGTAATGTAGAGAACTTCATCATTGTCAGTTTGAATAACTTTGCAAGTCACTTGTTGTTCAGTATCACTGATAATAGAAACTGTATAGTCATTATTCCAGAATAACCAAATTTTGTTGTTGATATTTGAATAGCAACCTTGCATATCTATGCTTCTCATATATTTTGGTAGATGTTCAGCCTTTACCATAGGTTCCTGAAGACCAATAAATGAGAGGTTGTATTGACTTTTGAGGGTTTTGAGTCTTGCAAACGAACTTTGAGTTCTAACACTCCTTATATTCTAGGATAGAATACTAATCATTGGACACTAAGGGAGTTAGACTTATGCTTTGCTTTTGTTTGCTCTTACTCTCCTTTCCTCCAGCCTCCTCCATGATGGATAAACTAGAGATTTTTGAAAGAAGTTCATCTTTGGTAGTTCTACCATTCTGATTCTGACCCATCATCATGTCAGCATCTCCTGCTTCCTCAGGTTGAGAATCTGAGAGATATTGAAATTCACTATCAGAGATACCCTGCAGATCCTCCATTTCAGTGTTTTTCTCATCCTCCTCCTCAGAAGCAGTTTCAAAATGTTTATATTCATCTTCTTCAATATTTTCTCCGGGAGGTTCAGGTCCTGGATCCACCACCATGCAATTGTTAGTAAAGGACTCAGTTTTTTGATCCACTATCTTTTCAGCTTGAACACTACTTTTTGTACTAGCATCCATTTTGTTAAAGGCTTTGCCATTTCTAAGAATAGTATTCCCTCTGTCGATTGGAGAATCAACTTGTTTTTCCAGATCTTTTGATCATTCCATCTCCCCATTTAAAATTTCACCTGTAATGGAAGGTGACTTGTCCATAAATGTGACACCAACATCCCCCATCTTGCTCATCTCTACTTTCTCATCAGAGTTTTCCTTACTCTTTTGCTTTTCAACTAATGAAATGTTCTTCTCTAAAAAGTGACATGTCCTTCTGTGCCTTTTTACCTTCCTGAGACCTGGTTGCCAAAGTGGATCATTGGAAACTTCCCCTTCTCCATTAACTGGATCCTTATCTCCACCAGCTCCATTAGCAGTGAATTCAAAAACACTCTGACCCTCCCTCTTATTATCCTTTTTTTTGTTGAAACCAGCATAATTTTTACCAATATTATTTTTAACTTGACTGTTGGCTGTTATACCCCTTTTTAACCGGGTTAAATTAGTAGTACAACATATTGGTGATTCCTATTTATGTTTGTTTATTTTAAGGAGTCGCCACCTAATTATTTATGGTGAATTAGGACACCTAAAGTTTATTAAAGTTATGTTTAAAGTTAACTCTGTTTAAGATCTGTGAAACTTAAGATTCTAGGTAAGGGTTCAATTAGTCTAAAAGGAAGGTATTAGGCACCCTTTAAGACCCATTAACAATGGTTAACCGACCGAACTTAGGTGAGTTAATTAAGGCTAAAACAAGTGTAAAGTATAAGTATTATCCTATAAGGTAGTTGATTTAAACTAAAAAAAAAAAAGAGTGGAAATCAATATTTAAACGAGAAAAGTAGTGACTAACTTTGTATTTGAAACCAATTGACACCTTTTAAATGTGTTGTGGGATTTTAAAACCTCTTTCTTCGTTGGATGTAATAACTTGAATTTTCTTCAACCCCAGTTTTTTTTTTTTTTTGATCTCGTCTTCTGAGCTTTAACATTGGCAGCGTTTAATTTCGACACTTCTGCATCCTTTTTACTCATATCCCATTAACTTAGGCTCCCTGATATTTGTCCTCTTTTCATAAGTGTTTATAACTATTGTTGTTATTGCTATTTATTGGTTCTGCATCTTCCGAACATATTGTTTTTACTAAGGAATGACAACAAATAACGAAGCAACCTAGTTCTTCTTTATATTGTTAATCTCTTCGAAAACATATAATTAAAGATAAAGTCATTCCAACACAAGCAAAGTGAAAGCAAGTAGAAATGAGTAAGATGACCCATAGCCATGTCCGGCTTTAACGGAAGGATAAATCTCTTATATATTTCACTGTCCAAGCAGTGCAAAGGCGAGGAAAAATGAGGGTGTGCGGATTCCGCGTAATGGCGGCATCGTTGAGTCTCAAAGTAAAACTCTCCAGCTCCGGTGTACATGTCAAAACAAATAAAATAACAAAGGGTTAGAGTAACGATATGGTTCTTTTACAAAATAAATAAACGAAGTAAAGTAACATTATCGTTCGATTCACAACCCATAAATTCACTGAAGCCATTACAAACATATACATGAATGAGGACCTTAAAGACATGAACAATTAATCAAATTTTCACACCACAATAAACAAAGAAACATGCTCTATGTGAAGTTGCAAAGGTATGAGTGACCTTATGAATTCGTTAAACTTTCGGTGAATTTAATATTTATACATTGCTCTCATGTTTTCTAGTACCCGAACTGAATGCTCATAAAAACTGAAAAGATAACATTTTTAACTGATACTCATCAAGAATTTAATTGGAGCCATGGGTTTAAAGGAGTGTTATCCTAGCTTTGTCTCTAGTGGCCTAAAAACGGTTATTTCTATAATCCAAGGTGTTCAATCATGAGGGTTGCTGGTTCTGGTTATAGCGAATAAAAAATGCCCAACCAAGTTTTATAAAAAAGAAAAGTTCACATGTTGTTCTGACAGCAATCCTTCTTGCCCATATTTATATTGAGTCAGATTCATAAGTGAAATACATCTAAAGAGTGGGCTAACATCCTTTTCTAGATACACCAGTATGCCAAACAGTAGCATCAGAATTAGTACAGGGGATTAACTATCCTTGCCAATGTCGAGAAAGAAATAAGAATCAACCATGAAAATCATAACTACTTGTGAGATACGTTAACATTCATGTTACAACCAACAGTCCAGCAGCATGATTTATATACCAACACCACATACTGTTTCTTTTAAAATAGTTTCGAATCTCGTTTACGTTTAAATAGGTTCAGAGATTGAATTTTAACAAACTATAGACCTGAAAGATACTCCTTTTGAAGTGGCTGTAATTACAGCAGTTCATGACCATAAGTGAAGCAGAAAATGGCTAAATGCAACAGCAGTTTCGACCTCAAAATGCAACAGCAAAAATGCTAAAATACACCAGCGGTTCTAGAACTCATCGAACATCTAAGGGAACATCTAAATACGGTCTAGACACGGAATGATGTTTAAGTCTTACTTAGCAACATAATAGAGGTTTGATTCATTAGACACGCAGCAGAAATGTATCGGCACTGGATGTAAGATTATCGACAGGCCCAACCGACGCTAAGCAAAGCATGATGCTAACCATTTATCCCAACACTGATCCTAACTCACACAAGGAAATGAACCACATACTAGCAAGAATTGAGTATTGATAAGCATAATTAGACTTAACGTCTAAGAATAAACTAAACACGGTTGTCGATTAGCACATATCAACCCAACTTAAACTAACAAGATTGCGACTAATGCATGGTTTTAATCAACAAATACAACATATACTACATTAAATATTGTCATCGAATACTTACTACTTATACTAAGCAAGTAATCAACCAGAATCGTTTAAGACATAAACAAACCATATGGCTTCTAATCAAACAAACTGCCAAAGCAAAACAGATGTTAAAAAGCTTAAAGAAAGAAGGATTACCCCTCTCGGGCGCAGTGAACGGGGTGTCGATGTCTCGAATCTACTCGACCACGACGAGCTCGAAATTGACTGAAGTAACTAAAGCTTCAGATTGGAAAGTGAAGATAGAGTAATGTGTGGCTATTTTTTCAGAACGAGGCTATCTTTTCGATGAGGATTTCAGTCCCAAGTCTTATATTTTCAACAGAAGGTTTTTCCGATTTTAAAGAAAATCAAGATTAGAGTAGAAACGAAGCTTAAGACTTGGGGATGGGAAACTAGTAGAAACGAAGCTTAAGACTTGGGGATGGGAAACTTGTGTATCCTCTGAAAACCTCCGAAACCCCCCCCCCCCCCTCAAGATTCCATCCGCTCCCAGATTTATAGGGCTTCGTTCTGTTTAAGAAAAGAGAAGGAGGAGCGTATGAGAGAGAGGAGCGGCGTGGGGAACAAGGGGAAGTGGGGATGGCAGAGAACGTGGAGAGCAGGGAACAGGCGTGGAGGAAATGGCAGGGAACGTGGGTGTGGTGGAGAGGAACGTGAGGGAGTAGAGAGATGAGGTTGAGCGAGAGAGAGAGAGAGAAAAAGACGAGAGAGGGAGGGCTGCGGTTGTGAAAAAAAAGAATGAGAGGGAGAGGAATTAGGTTAAGGGGGAAGGGGAAATGGGTTGGACCGGGCCGAGCGTTGGGCTGGACTGGGTATTGGATTAAAATAGTGGGCTGGGGAATAAAATTTTGGGCTAATTATTGTATTTGTATTTTCGGGCTATTAATTTGGCTGAAAATTATTAGTCTTTCCTCCTTTATTTAATTATTCTTTGGGCTTTTGACTTAATAACTAGTACAATGTATACTATGATAATTAGTGATAATATGTAAAAAATAAAAAAAAACTTGATAAAGTATAATTAATTTAACGAGTACAGAGTCCAAAAATAAAATGATGACGAGCCATTTAAAATTTGTGATAAAGTAATACTAGTAATGTTGATAGTAAAATAGTGAAAATTAATAGTAGTGAAAATAAAGTGTTTAGCTCGTCAGTAAGTTTAGAAGCTCAAAGAAATAGATTGAAATAAAGGAGGGACAAAATTGGGTGTCAACATTGGCCACACCCATCTGTTGTGCCCCTTTCTTCTGTTCATTGATTCCCCATTTACTTTGAGAACTATTGCTTTGCTGATTTGTTTTGTTCTTGTTCTTCCCTTTGCCCCTTGTAACTGTGGTCCATCCATCTTGAGCACCAAAAATTGTATTTCCTGCCCAAGTTCCATCGTTCTCATCATTCTTTGTATTCATTATGTTCCTCATATTGTTTTTGTTGCCATAATCCTTATTCAGACCCTGCTGGACCACATTATCCTTTGCTGGAGAATTTTCTTTGTTTTTTTTACCAGGAACCCTTCTAAAAGTCTTATCCTCTCTCACTTTTTCCTCTCCCTTGTCTGCTTCTCTTCTCAATTCTGGGTGTAGGATCCTACAGTTAACATCTCAATGCCCTTGAACTTTGCAGTGGTTGCAATATTCCGGTACATTCTCATATTCCACAGCTTGCACAATGGTTTCCATACTACCATCCTCATGTTTAATCTCAATCAACACTTCATTAACCAACGGCTTAGTGATGTCAATCTCCACTTTAATCTTAGCTGTAGTTGGTCTAGACTTAGAAAGGGTGGCTTTGTCAGTTATGATAGGAATTCCTATTGGATCAATCACCCTACAGAGTGCATCCCATTCAAAATAATGCCACCTTAGGTCAGGTAGATTGACCCATACAGGGGCCAAAGTGGTCTCAGCTTCAGGTCTAAACTTAGTGGTCCACTTTTGCAATTTCATTTGTACTCCACCTATAGTTAGGAAATTTCTACCGTATACATTATTATGGTCTTCCTCAAGGTCAAAGTCCATGAAGATATTGTGTAGGTCATATGCACCTATTCGAACTCCACCTTTAGTGGATATCGTTTTGTAGAATTCATTATGAATCTTCTCAATAGCTGGTCTAGTTCGAATAAACTTACCTACTATCGTAAGACGACAGGTCTCTGCCAATAGCTTATCTTCCTCAGAGGTGAAGGAGACTACTGCTTTGCCTTGCCTGATCTCATATGGCCGGTGGTTCAGTTGAACTTTCTTTTTGGAGTTAGTAGCATTCACTCCACCAAGAACAGCCGCTAAATTTTTCATTGTATTGTTTGTATCCTTACCCGTACCATCAACTGAGCTGTTATTATTACTACTTTGAGGATTGTGGTTCAAACCATTCTGAGAATCTGATCTATTGTGGAAAGAGTTGTTGGTTTTTGACTGATTAGAAGTAGGTAAAGGTGGGAAGTTTGCATCTTTGTTGAGTAGAGGAGCCGAATTGCTTGGATTTGCCATCTCCGATGGGCAATCAGCCCACCGGCGGTGGAAGTGGTTGTCGCTCAGTTCTGTTACTGTGGAAAATAGGACCGTTACTATCAGAAATTAAGCCGTTGAGAATTTTGGGAAATAAAATAAAGATTTATTTTTGTAGAGAGAAGTTGGACCTTCTCTCTCTAAGCAATAGCTCTTTTTGAGTTTCTGAATTCGATAGTATAGCCCTCATTTCGCATGAGAATATATTTATGATTCTATAAACCGGCCTTATAGCTATTTAGAATAAGGATTTCTGTATGTAATTCTTATCGGCAAATAGATTCCTCCGTATGGCAACTGACAATTCTATTCCATTTACGACTTTGATGGTCGTTACATATTATTTCATAATAAATTGTATTATATTACATTGCGTTATGTTATATTGTATTGTTTTAATAAATATAATATTTGGATAAATTATACAATATTATTTTCGTTGATTTCTAATGCCACACACCAGCAACTTGAAGAATAAACCAATATTACGAAGAAAAAGTATGTAAAGTTATTATAAATAAAAAAGGCAGTATAAAGGATAAAATAAGATTATTAAATGGTACTCCCTCCGTCTCAAAAAGATTGTCTTAATTTGACTTGACACAAAGTTTAACAAAAATAACGGAAGGGTTTTGAAATGTGGTCTAAAACAAGCCTTAAATATTTGTGTGACTGTAAATCATCTCATAAAGTTAAATTGTTTCTAAATATAGAAATGTACTAATCTTTTTGGGACATACTAAAAAAGAAAGGAAGATTTTTTTGGGACAGACTAAAAAGGAAAGAAAGATATTTTTGTGACGAAGGGAGTATAAGTATAGACAAGATGAGAAAAATTGTGATTACACCAAATTGGTCATTACATAAAATAATATTTTTCGTCTTTAGATAACAACAGGTTTGGCAATATGACATAATAAAATTTGATAACAATTAAAAATAGATATTATATTTAAAGTAATAATACAATACAATATAGTAGTAATAGGTAACAACCATCCAAAGAAGCTGTTATCGTCCTACCACCTAAATCCTTTTTAATAATCATCATCTATTCTCCTCATTCTGCAGCGCGAAACACCATTTTGCGTTCACTACGCAAAACCCAAATGATCAAGAAATGTTAAAAGTGAAAGAGAGAAAAAATGATTAAGAACTAGCTAGTTCAAATGCGTTTCATATCGAAATAAAAGTATGTTGAATCCAAATCACTACAAGACTGGCTCTACATAAATCTAGTAGGTTAGATAGATCAAGTTCTCTTTCTTTTTGCCCACTTCACCTAAAAGAATTAACTAGTGTTCTCATTTACATTTTGAGTGACTGGTTCTTTAGATAAGAGATCTACACTTATCAATTGTCAAAAGTAACATAACGCGCAGAATCTAGAAATTTGTCTTTTAGATGAAAACTACAAAGGTGGATTACACATGTAAAATGCCATGACGAATGTAGTTATCTGATGTTTCACGCAACTTCCAATTACTCCAAATTAAATACTAAAATATAAGTACTCCTCTTTAGACAAGCCACCAACCTTTATTCAAAAACCAAACCATTGTAAACTTTGTAAAAGTTTCAACTTTTCAATAATACCAACATCATTACGGGGCAGAATCCACATGGAACATTGTCAAATTATCCTAAAAAATAAGTCAAAAACCTCAACATATAAATATATATTTTGGGCTATAGCTATCGCCTATCACCCTCTTCTCCTTTTCATTTTCTTCTAGTGGTTTCACACAAATTCTTTCCTTGGATTCTCAAGTTTCTCAACTACCCAAATTGTGATTTTTGAAAGCAACCCTCTTCCAATTTCCCAATCAAGAAAAAAGTAGTGTATTCAGAAAGAAGAAAAATAAAACAGAGAGGATGATACAAGTAGGAATAATGGTGGAATTACTTGAAGAATACGGAATAGTGATATCAAGAATGAGAGAGCAACTATTTCTACCAAGGCGTTTGCAGGTTCCTCTGTTTTTCCAGAGCCTTCGTTCCCCTGAAATTCAAGATTCTTCTTCTTTCCTTGTCTACTTTTAGTTCTCTATACGAACAATTTGTTTGATTTTTATATATTGGTTGATTTGAATCTTTGTTAGGTTATAGCTTCATATATAGGTGTAATGCGAGGAACCCTTTTTTTTTTTTTTTTTTTGCTTGTTTAGTGCAGCACTGTACAAATTTTGTACGTTGAACCTTGTAATGTGCATCACTATGGATGATGATTCATTTTCATCAAATGAATTTAAAAAAAAAAAAAAGGTTTATGAGTTTGTGTTCATTTCGTTGGTGTCGCTTCCAGTGAAGGAAGAAATATTTGGCTGATTCAGTTTTGATGTGAGTGCTTATCTTCAGGTGAGTTACTTTATGCAGAAATGGATAAAGTCCGATTTCTTGTTCTGTGGGATGATAGTTCAGTTCAAAGTTAGAAATGGAGCATCATGAAAATGAATACCAAAAGTTACACTCATTATACTAACATCTTGGATTCTCCTATACTTCTACTTTGCTTGATATCCACTTGAGCATTTCCTATTATATTTTTTAATTACATGAAAAGAACTGTTGTTTATTCTTAGCGTAGGGGCTACACAAAATGAATGAGTAATCGTTTTACAATCATTTAAATTTCATTATAGGATAGAACATTTCATGAGGGCAGGGCCTCAACGGCTCAACCCAACTAAATACGTCTTGTCCGTATTGAAGTAATTGTAACTGTCTAGGGGTCGTAAGCCATGAGAGTCATGGGTCCATAATAATCAAGTGGGGTTAGAGAAGAATACAGGGTCCAAACACATCCAATGGCCCCCGTCATCACAAAATATACAATCCAACCAAGGTGAAATAGCTTTTTTATGTATATATAAATTGTTAAATTCAATACTATAAAAGATGCTACTTGTTAGCGATAAAGATAGCCATGGTTGATGTTAATTTCCTATTTAAATATCAGCCCTCCACCATCTGATTAGTTTAACTATTACTGACGGAAATTTCAACGGTTGTATGTCACACTTCCAAAAAATTGTTTTGGTTGCTTCTTTCATTTTCCTTTCTCACCTCCTTCCTACCTCTTTCAACAGGGAAAGAATAATCTTCTATCACGAACCAAACTAGGGGGTCGTGATCGGCAAATGGCAGAGCTCTCTCTGCTGACCGAATCCTTAACATGTATATGTTCCTTTTAAGGCATCATCAATCGGGTGAATCACATGATTTAAGGGTTAAAATTCTTATTAAAGATCATTGAATAACCAAATATAGTTAGTACAAAATAATGCTCATCTTGATGACTAGGGGTAAGATGTGAGATGAAATTTTCATCTCTGGATCGAGCCCTAGCCCTGGGAAGAAAAATAAAATCGAAATGGAGAGTTTGGGTCTCATAGAAGGATATTAACAGAACTCATCCTGAAATCTGAAAAATTAATATCGCCCTAGCACTAATTTCCGTGTTTAGCACCACTTATATCTAGTGGTTGTTGGAATGCCATAAACCCCTCACACTAATTCTAGTGCTCTAGCACTGATTCTAGTGCTGAGGACTAGCCATCCCAGCAAGTTATTTAGTGAGTACTTTGTTTTACTTTGGACATTTCTTCTTGACATTTTCAATTTAACTTAAAACTTTTTATTTCCACTCGCAAACATCTTTCATACTTTTCAAACATAACACTACTATAAATATGAGCTTTTTAACTGCAACAATTTAAATATACGCTATTGGAGCTGGAATTACCGCGGTTGCGCTGGCACCAAACTTGCCCTCCTCCAATGGATCATCGTTATTAAACTGTCTTACACTTCTTCAAAATGTCAAACATCTCTTTGAGTAACTTAGAACGTGAGTGTGAGTCTAGAACTTAGCGAAAAAATTACGGACGTAACACCTTCCAAGCTGGTAGAGACTGAAACTTTCATTAAATTCATTCATAAGCTTACTTTGTTAGATGAACTCAAAAGTTATTTCAGGTTGCATATTTTAGAATCTTAAGTATGATATTCTTATATATATTTTTTTAAATTTCCATATAATTATATTTGACTCTACCACTGTGGGACAGAAGGCTCATGATTAAAGAGTAGGGGTGTACATGGATCGGGTTGGTTCGGATTTTTTAAACACCAAATCAAATCAATTGCGTCGGGTTTTAAAATTTATATACCAAACCAAACCAATAAAATTCGGGTATTTCAACCTCGGGTTTTCTCGGGTTGTTCGGTTTTCTCGGGTTTTTCGGGGTTTTTTCGGAATAGTCTTGATACAAAACATATAACTTTTACTTCAAATATTTCTTTAGCCCTAGTAAGATACAATTATATAATTAAGGAGTTTCTTAAGAAAATAACACAAAATGTGAGAAGAGTGATGACATTGTATTAAAATATTCAACAAAAGCTAATATAATCGGTTAAAATAAATATTGCTAATTAACAAGCCATAAAAGAAAATGACTATAATCTGAAAATACTAAGTCATGCTAAAATAAGTATTAATTATATGACAAAGAAAAAAAAACTTAAGTTATGTATTTTTACTCTCTAAATTAATTATGCAAAACTAAAGAATAGATATCCAACATTATTGTCATTTCTAGTGGTAAGTTGAATTTCTTTTGTTAGGATTAGTGTTGAGTTGGTTTTGGTTTGGACTTTATTTGAGTTACTAACATCCATAGGATATAAAACTTATTGACATTCAAAATTCTAATTTCAAGCTTGAATAATATGATAATAGATAAAAAATTACGAAAAAATTTAAGAAATATTTATAAATTACTTTACAAATAAATATTTTTATGTATAAAATATTTTAAAAATTGAATACATATAATGTCGGGTTGATTTGGTTCGGTTTGACTTTTTTTAGCTAAAACCAAACCAAACCAATTATGGTCGGGTTTTTTTTTCCAACACCAAACCAAGTCAAACCAAACCACTAGTCGATTTTTTTCTCGATTTGACTCGGTTTATCGATTTGGTGCGGTTTTTCGGTTTACTTTGTACACCCCTGTTAAAGAGTAATGTTATGTCATTGAAATGTTGTGTATCAACCTCTGCCTCTGGTTTTCTGTTGACATAATGTGCAACAGCACATTATATTTCGAGAGCGTCCCTGTGATTTGAATAGGATGTGGACCTCGCAGGCCACCTAGACTGAGGTTCAAGTCTCATGGCATCACATGTATATATACTAAATTCCACGTAATGTCATTCACCGGAAAAAAAATTGTTCTATAAACTCTTTTACTTCGATTGTGCAACACAGTTCGCCTCTGCATTATTAAATTTTGCTACTTATGAAATTGATAATTTTTTGTAAAGATATAAAGATATTTCTTAAAGAATATCGAAGAGGAAAACAACAAGAAGGAAAATGATCATATATATTAGTATATTACCATCTATAGCCTTGAATAAGAGGAGGCCAGATTTCTTAATGTGTAGTACTTCCACTTTCCACAAATTCATTGTCGTTTAAAACAAGAATTAATCTAAAAGATTTAGAGATTGATGTAATAGTTTAGTTGTTCCTTCGAGGACATCCGATAGAAACAAATAAGTTGTACTATATAGTTTATATTTGTTGCAAGTTGCAACTTGCAACGCTACCTTACAATATAGTGAAGAGTTTAATTTCAGTAAAACCCTCCTATATATTTTCTATTTTCTTATTACTCACTGTCCACTCCATTGTTAAGATTTTGTTGAAGGAATATGCAAGCAACAAAGTTAAAAATAGGGATGAAAATTTATCTCTCAAAATTCACTAATCATAGGACTTTAAATAGATGCGTAAACAAAATAGTACATATTTCTCACAACTAAAGTATTATTCTTAGTACAATTTAAGAAACTAAATATTCTAGTAAATCAAATATTAAATTTATTCTCTAACTAAACAACTAATTTATTCTGAAAAAAGTGTATGAGCAACATATGCAACATCCAATATCAATAACGAAATAATTAGTAAAAGAATCAGAATGACCTATTATCGCTATTGTACCTAATACACTTGCAAGTAGTTGCAGATACAACCTTCACAGACCCTAGTCAAATTATGACATGTGAGAGGTTCAATGGACTAATCGTTGACGTCCGAAGCTTATCACAAACTTTTCAAAATAGAAGCTTAAAATTAACTAGTCCCTTCAAACATAAATAAAAAGAAAAACTAAAAAAATCAACTTAATTAAAATTACTGCTGGTCATCAATTACCAATAACGGTGAAATGACGTCCAGATGGTGACAATATGCCATAATATTGGTTCACTGCGTCTAGGTATTGCACTTTCCTAAGTTTATTAAAGTAGGCCTAACTGTTGACATAAGGATGTATGTTTTGATGATTGACAAAGTAAATGAACAAAGATAGTAAACTAGCTTTGAAGACCGTTGATATAGAGCGAATGAACTAGACACAGAAAAATAATGAACAAAGCCACTGAACAGGGTGGGTGAACCAGGTCTGGTGATATGTTCTATGAGATCTTGAACTAGACAGTTAAGCAGGCAAAACTCATGAACCAGGTCTATTAACATGTTCCACAAAAGTTAGTGCAGCGAATAGATCAGAGATATACATAAACATGCAGTGAATGAGTTGAATGAGACATGTTCTTCAGAGTTCAGATACGCAGAGGTGCGCAAATACAAAGGACATGGGAAAGAAGTGTATGAGAACAGAAGGATTCAGATGCAGTTTTAAACAGGGGGAAACAGGATGTGTGATTAAGCTTGTCCTGATGAACATAGAGTTGATTGAACCAAGTCCAAGAACATGCTCTATCTCAGAGATAAGTGGATGAGCTAGAAGAAGATAGATTCGAGAATCTTGCAGAACAAAGATGACTGAAACAGGTGTATGGACATGTTCTATCTCAGACAGAGTGAAGATTTAGAGAAGAAAGAACCAGGTGCTTGGACCAGGTTCAAGAACATGTTCCAGGTCACAACCCTATTGCGAGTAAGATTTGTGTGTTATGGTAAAGACTTGACGGTCAAGAATTGCAGGAGTGCTTGCCATAACTCGGGACTCCTACAAGGACAGTGAAGCCGCATTGAAAGGCGAGAATCCTAAGTCAACTCAAACCCTATTACAGAGAAAATACTCAAAATACCCCCCAACGTTTGACCAAAATCCCAACTACACACCTAACCTTTGCGGGGGTCCTATTACCCCCCTGGACAATTTTTTTCAGTAGCAAAATGACCCTTTTTTGCTGATGTGGCAGAGAGCGTGAATACACTGCCCAGTGGCGCGTGACGACCTTCAAAAATCTGCATCTGACGTGTTTTGGACGCCAACTAAGCTGCCACATATGATGCCATGTAGATAAAATTTGAACTCCCTCCATTTTTAGGCTACTTCATCTTCTTCTTCACCCTATTTAATATCCATCTCCATTTTTTTTTTTATTGTTTGATCAAATTAACCTTGGTTTCTTTCACATTTGGGTTTGTTTAGATTATAATCACTGTTTTCCCAAATCAAATAAAAAAAACAAAAAAAAACGACAAATCTGGAAAAAAAAATCAAGATTGAAAAATCTAATCTTGTTAAAGAGATTTGAGATTGGAAGTTGCTTGTTTGGAGTTGCTACTTGTTGCTTGGTTGGAGATTCTTTGAGTTGATTTGGGGAGAAAATTAAACTCCATTGTGGAGAAAGCTATGAAGAACACCAAGTGGGTTTCTTTAAATTCTTGATTGTTTGATCAAATTAACCTTGGTTTCTTTCACATTTGGGTTTCTTTGGATTATAATCACTGTTTTCCCAAATCAAATTAAAATAAAAATAAAAACTAAAGAAAAAAAAAACGACAAATCTGAAAAAAAAAAATCAAGATTGAAAAATCTAATCTTGTTAAAGAGATTTGAGATTGGAAGTTGCTTGTTTGGAGTTGCTACTTGTTGCTTGGTTGGAGATTCTTTGAGTTGATTTGGGGAGAAAATTAAACTCCATTGTGGAGAAAGCTATGAAGAACACCAAGTGGGTTTCTTTAAATTCTTGATTGTTTGATCAAATTAACCTTGGTTTCTTTCACATTTGGGTTTCTTTGGATTATAATCACTGTTTTCCCAAATCAAATTAAAAAAAAAAAAACTGAAGAATAAAAAAACCACAAATCTGGAAAAAAAAAAAAAACCAAGATTGAAAAATCTAATCTTGTTAAAGAGATTTGAGATTGGAAGTTGCTTGTTTGGAGTTGCTACTTGTTGCTTGGTTGGAGATTCTTTGAGTTGATTTGGTGTGATTTTTTTTTTCAACTCCTAATGAAGACGATGATGACGTGGCACGTGGGCCAGGCGCGTGTGGACAACCGTCATTTAATATTTGGGGGTTGGCTGATTGGTCTGCCACATCAGCAAAAAAGGGCCATTTTGCTACTGAAAAAATTTGTCCAGGGGGGTAATAGGACCCCCGCAAAGGTTAGGTGTGTAGTTGGGATTTTGGTCAAACGTTGGGGGGTATTTTGAGTATTTACTCCCCTATTACAACTAATAGGTTGATTCACAAAGGGTTTGGGTTTTGCCGACTTGCTGTGCACTCAATGTTATATATATCTAAGTCTTACCAAGAAGTAGGTTTGTACATTCATAAATAAAGAAATCAGAATGTTGAGCTAATACAGTAAATGCAATATTGAGTGTTCTAATTCCAAAAGTTCCACCTGATACTACGAAGAAGATTGAAGATGTTCTACAGAGTTTATGTTTTACAATTCTTGAGTCTAGATTTGTGTATTAAACTGTTTTATCGAGTTGTATCTTTATTTGCTTTATTAAAAGCACAAATTATAGCTACAAACAGTTAGTCAAATTCAACTTCAAGTTGGGATAACTTGAAGGGTGCTTACTAGTTTAGGGAGATTATTGAGATAGAAATTCAAGGTTAGTTCCTAGGTTACAGAGTTTGTAACTTGAATTTTTACAGGCTCACAGTTGTAGTGGAGTTTGGAAAAAATCCTACACAAGTGTAGGTCTGGGTGTTTTCCACGTAAAATTGTTGTGTTCTTACTTTACTGTTCTTTACTATTCCGCAAATGCTAGCTTTGAACAGGTAGAGTAATGTGTTATATCTCATAGGTGAAACACTGGTATTGATTAGGATAAAAAACAAGTCGTGCAACACAACAAGTGGTATTAGAGCAGGCTTTATTTAAAAGGTTAACACCTCAAGAAAGAAACATGATGAATGCTGCACCACCTCTTGGACACAGTGAAGGATACTCTCCTAGACGACCACCACTGTTCAATGGACAGCATTATAGATGGTGGAAAGCTTGCATAGAGGATCACCTATAGGCTGTGGATTACGAGCTCTGGGATAAGGTTATTGAAGAACCTAAATACCCCCATGAAGGATGCTGATGATGGCACTAAAGTGAAATAGGAGAAGAGTGAGTATACTGAAGGTGACATTAAAATCCTGGAAAAGAATGCTGAGGCCAAGAATGTCTTAATCTATGGGCTTGGACCAAATGAGTATAATAGAATCTCAGGATGCACAACTGCCAAAAAAATCTGCGATGCCCTGAAGAATGCTCATGAAGTGACCACTCAAGTAAGGACATTATGAAAAGCTATGTTAGCTACTGACTTTGAAAATTTCAGGATGTAGCTTGGAGAAATAGTTTCCGAGATGTTCATAGGATACACCTCCATTGTGAATGAATTGACGTCCCTTGGAAAGACCATCATTGCTGAAGATGCAGTAGATAAAATCTTAAGAACTTTATCCAAGTCATTCAAGATGAAGGTAACAGCCATAAGGGAGGCAAAGGACATAGAGATCATGTCTCTAGATGAACTAGTACGGAATCTGAATGGATCTCTTGCATTCAAAGCCACAGAAGAAAAAGAAGAAGATAAGATGGCTTTAATTACTAGAAACTTTCGCAAATTCCTCAAAAAGGAAAATGAATATGGAAGAAATAATTCTTCTGAAAGGGGAAGGAGCTTTGACAAGCCACAAACTGGAGGATGCTTCAAGTGCGAGAAGACTGATCACTTGATTAAAGATAGTCCACTATGGGAAATAGAGTGGAAAAGAGAAAAAGCGGAGAAGGAGCGGAGCAATGACAAAAAAGACAAGGAAACCACAAAAGCTATGCTGGAAACCTGGGGCTCTAATGAAGCTGATCTCTAATGAAACTGATCACACTGCTCTCATGGCTACTGAAGACTCAAAATTTGGTACTGAGGAGGATATCAAGGCAAGTACCTATGAGCTTAAAGGCAAGTTAGATTTGCTCTCAAAAGAGAAACTGATGGATTTAATGAACAACCTAATTGGTGAATACCAAGAGATGAGTACAAAAAGAGTTAAGTACCTCAGTGAATTCAAGCTTAAAAGATCAACTGATGAATAGTGAAGCTTGTAAAGACAGTATTGAAAAGGAAAATTATCTGTTAAAAGAACAGGTTGCTCAACTTGGTTCATCTGTCTTGGCTCTTAAATAAAATTGGGAAAATCAGGGATGAGTAGTGAACAACTTGGGGTCGAATCTGAACTAAAGAGATAAAAGAGGAATTGCGTCTTGAGAAAGAAAAATCTAAAGAAATCGGTTCCAAATTGCTTATAACAGAGCATGATCTTGAAAGAGCAAGGTCTCAAGCTTCTCAATGGCTCTCAAATCTCACCAGTTAAACACACAATATAACCACAGGATTGGGATTTGATATACGGCCAAACCTGAAGGTGTACTCTCTGTGGTAAGTAGGTCGTGTAACACAACATAAACTTAATTGGATGTTCCTACGTTCATTCTATTCCCTCCATCTTAAATTATTTATCGTGATTACTAAAAATAATTTTCTCAAATTATTTGTCGTTTTAGGAGTTCAAGGCAAAATTAGTTATTTTTTCTCCATTTTACCCTTAATAGAATTTTATCATTAACGAAGATGACACATAAATAGATTAAACATTCAATGGAAAGAGATTAAAACTTAGACATAAACAAGAGTGAAGTTAGTCAAATACTCCTCCTAATTATTACTTCTTAACGGGCCTGTAAAAAAAAAACACAAATAATTTGAGACGGGGGAAGTACATTGCACCAGATAATAAATGATATTATTCTCTAAAGAGTTTATTCAGCGCCACTAACCAAAATCTTGCGATTCAAGTGATTAGTCGACGACAATATATATTAACTCGAACCTAACTGAAACCGAGGCTACATGACGTATTAACTTCAGCCTTCTTAATCAAGAAAGTGTTCATCTTAGGGCTGTTCAGCGGAAACCGATAAATCGAATCAAATCAAAGAAAAAAACCAACGTTTTGTAGGTTTGATCTAATTTGATTTTTAAATATTAAAAACCGACAAAATATGATTTGATTTTGATTTTAAGTAAAAAAATAACCAAAAAAACCCGAATCAAATCGATTATACGAATAATATTTAAAACACCCCCCCCCCCCACACACACAGATATATATATATATATAAAAAATAATTTTAATCTTATATATACACTGTAATTTTTCGTCGAGGGGGTTCGGATGAACCCCCGGAGCCTACCTAGCTCTGCCCCTGCTCAGACCATGTTGTTAGATTTTGTTTTGTTGCAAAGATGATACTCAAAGGCTTTCTTTGAATAGTATGGAACAATTATCAATATATGTTTCTTGTTGGTTTTATCTTGTTGTAGAAATACGTGCAATTTTTGTTGCTTGAACCAAGTAGTTGCTTGTTAGAGCCTCAGTTTGGTGAGTATTCTTTTCTGGGTTTCTAGTTCTTGTAGTCATGTGTTCTGTAATTAATTCATTTTGTGTATATAGTTAAGAAAAATAATTAATCTTATTAAAAACCGATAAAAACTGAAAAAATAAAAAAAAAATGAAAAAACCTACATAAACCGATTTAATAAAAAACAAATTAATTGATTGGATTTGGTTTTGTATTTGAAAAACCGACTTAATTGGTTTGATTTGGTTTTGTATATGAAAAACCGAATTAAATGATTTAGTCATCTTTTAAGTACTAACCAACCCAAATCGGATCATGAACACCCCTAGTTCATCTAATCAGAAGTTTATCCATATTCATTTCAAGGATATCAATCATACTTTGGGTACATTCATGCATTTTCGAGGGGAACCATAACCCATGTTCCTCCTCTCATATTATGTATATTAAAGTTTTTTTTTTCAAGACTACTTAAGTTCATGCATATCAAGGGGAACCATGGCCCATGTTCCTCCTCCCATATTATGTATAGTAAAGTTTTTTTTTTTTTCAAGACTATTTAAGTATATATGTGTGTAGAGCTGTCAAATGGGCGTGTTAAAACGGGTTAAGTTAATAAAGTTGTTTGGGTTGAAATACATTGGGCTAAAATGCGAGTCATAACCCAACCCACCCAATTCATACTAAGTTTTAATTGCTTTATTTCTTCTTGTATAATTTCTTTGTACCTTTTACAATTATTATTTTTCTTTATTATGGTTATATATTACACATCAAATAAAAAAATATTTCTTTTAAAAATATTTTGACAAGATCTCTCATGAGTCAATTTGGGTTGCATATCAGCCCAATTTTTTATGGGCTAAAATTGGTTGAGCTAATAAATGGGCAGGTTATGTTTTCATGAGCTGATTTTGCCACCTCTAATGTGTGCATTCAAACTATCGGATCAATCGGTTTTGTAACACTTTACAATTTCTTTTTTGTCATTTTATATCTTTTTACATGAGATCTTTATTTCACATACTAAGATCTCTGACAAGAGATCTTTACATGATCATTTTTTTCTATTCAAATTGCAAAAGACTATATGTTACCAGTTTCCTTGTTCGAGAGAGTCATATGGTGCGATGATTATCAAGTGCCTCTATAAGTGAAAGTTGATAGATTTTTTTTTTTTTTGAAGAAACATAGATTTTATTGATGAATATTGCGGATACAATTCTGTTATTCCCTTGATTCTTCTCTCTTGAATTTTTTTTTTTTGATTCAAGGGCCGTTAGTAGCGTATTTCTCGAACGTAGGATGACTTCCTTGTAATGTATTTGATCTCCAAGAACATTAGTCAATTTAATAAAGGCAGTATTTGATGTGATTTATGAGATTTTTTGAGATTTTGATCTCTTTGTGAATATCTAAGAGTTTGTGGGATATTCGGGATATGCTTTGATCTCTTTGTGAATATCCCTGAAATTTATGAGATATTCGAGATGAAAGTTGAGAGTTCAATTCCCATCTATCTTGTTGTTTTTTCCTTCTTTGTTTCCCCCTAGAATTGGATTCAGGGTTTTCAAATCTTACGTTTGTCGACACGTCTATATCATTTCTTGCGTTTTAATTAAGTATTTTTTTTCTTTTTCTTTCATTATTCACTTGAATTATTCTTTCAAGTCATTCAGCAAAATCAACACATATAGTGTAATTGGATGTAACAATTTAATTCTGCTAAAATTAGAACGGTGGTTTGCTTAAAAGGCAGTTAGTGATTAACTAGACTGAAGAGGTAGTTAGGCCTCATTTCTATTACTATATAAACGATCAATACATTTGAAGAAGGCAACCTTGACCAACGGTAAAGTTGTCTTTATAATGCTTGCATTAGGGTATACTACATCACACCTCTTAGGGCTCGTTTGGTTAGAAAATAAATTATTTCGGGATAACTAATCCCGGGATTAGTTATTTCGGGATTGTTATTCCACCCTCTACATGGGATAAAAAAACACTATAATCCCGGAATTAGTTATCCCGAATTTTTTTCCAACTAAATGTGGGATAAGGCGGCACTAAATTTTTATCCCAACACTATTTTTGCTTATCCATCATACCAAACGAGCCCTTAGAGCGCATCCCTTCCCCAAACCCTGCTAATGCGGGATGCTTTGTGCATCGGGCTGCCCTTTAAGACATTTGAATTTGAGTACACGTTTGAATAATAGATGTGCATAAAGATTTAGATTTCTGAATCTAAATATATTTGAATATTAAAATACTATATTAAGATCTGAATACTAAATATTAAGACAGTTTATTTTTTCAATATATGAACATATAAATTTGTCTTTATTTTAAACGTAATAATATAAAATTCAAATAAAATACTAAATTAATCCAATATTGTATGAACAAAATAGTTTATAAAAAAAGTATACGAGGTTGGTAGCGGTGATCGTTGTAAATGGTGGCTAATGATGATGACGGCTAATTGTGATGATAGGCGAAGGCGGTCATTGGTGGTGGGTAATGCAGTTGATAATAGTGGGCTATGGCGGCGTCTAGCAGTAAAAGTGAATGAAGTATGGTGAACAATCATCCTTGTGGAAATTCTTAAACAATCATCTTAAATTTGTGAATATTTACTACCAAAAGGATCAAATGATCACATTTCAATTAATTGATAGGTTAAATATGTTTGATCAGATTTTATAAAGATTAAAATTGAAATTTATTAGTAATTAATGCACAATAAGTACTATTAACCCTATAATAATAATTAATCCAAATAATACTCCATCCGTCCAATTTTATATGGGGTATTTGATTACGCACGTAGTTTTAAAAAATAAAAAAAAATGCTTTAAAATTAGTAGTTTAAAATAAATCACAAATATTTATATCACTATAAATCACTTTATTTAAAATAAAACCGTATTCTAAAATTAAATTATTACTAAAATGTCATTCTTTTTTAAACATATTAAAAGTGATTAATTATATTAACTTCGGCTTGTTCGCCGGGTGTAAAGGAGAAGTTTAGGGTAACATTGTAATTTGGAAAAAGAAAAGATAAAGAGTATAGAAACAGAATATCCAAAACTCCACTAGTCTAGCTTTGGAAAAGGGAAAGAGAAAGAGTCTCCGCTACCTCTCTCACGGTCTGGGTATGTTTAATTAATCCTTGATTTTTTTCAAGTTGTGATTCTTTTTTAGACTGAATTGATAATACTGTTAAGACTAATTATAGTTTTGTGGGTTTTGATCAGTGGATTGAAAATATTTGTTTTGAGATGATGGGTTTAGGGTCTTTTGGTAACGGAGGTTCATCCAATTTATCACCTTTAGCCCCACCTTTTACTGTTGATCGCTCAAATTCAAAACAAGTGTTGAATTTCACTGATTCCAATTATAATACTGGTACAGTACAACCATTTGGACAACAGTCTTGGCAATATACTGCTGACCCTTCAGTCAATGGATACAATTTTTTCCCAAACAATGAAATGGTTACTGATTCTATGCCCAAAACTTGCATGCCTGAGTTTTCCCCAACTGATTCTGTTAAAGTCAGCAGTATTTGGTCAACTTCAAACCCCACCGTTAATGCTTCGAGTGACGCGTATTCGGGATATTATACCCCTTATGTGCCTTCAGTAGTGAAGAATAATGAACCGTCGTTTGATGTTTTGCCTAATTCGGGTAATATTGCTGTTAATGTGTCGTCTCAAGTTGATTATACCCAGAGCTTGTCTGGTTTGGAATACCCGGTATCGCATTGGAGTTTTTGGAATAAAGTGGCTGAGGGGAAGCAAGATGAGAGGAAGGGAGTTAATGCTGGTGCTTCTTTTGGTTACATGAATAGCATGTCTCAAGGTAATTTTGCTTTTGTTTCTTATCAATGTATTCCTTATACAATTGAACAATGATGTGAATGTGTAACTTCTCGTATTTTTTCAGGCTTTAATAAGTTTCAGCATTTTCATTGTTCAGATATGTTCCATGCAATGATCTCTTTCGAATATATTACCAAGTTGTATGGATTCCTGGTTTATGTGTGTGAATTTGCGCATTCTGAGTGTATCCAGCTTTTAGTTTATTTGCATTTAGGACGTCATATTTGACTTTTATTGGTCTACCTTAATAATCTTTGTTCACTGCCGTAGTACTGTTTTAGTTTTTCTTTTAAAAAGAAATCTAATTGAATTGATGAGTATTATTATACTATTCCTGACCTGAAAATTTTCCTTGATTTTCCAATCCATTTCTACTTGTTATGTCAATGACAAATTATTCATATCGTGGAGTTAAAAGTCTTTTACTTCTACGTGTCTGATTCATGTGATTTTATCTCTATGTGGGGCGAGGGTTGCTATGTGCTTGTAACTGGTTCAAAGTTGGAGCTTAAAAGAAGTATCTATCATTTTTTCAGTTGTCTAAACTTAGAGGCTTTTAATGTCCGTCTTTTTGTAGGTAATTCACTTGAAGGTGTGAACATAGCTGGAGAAGATTCTGGTGCTCTGTCTGGAAATTTTACTGACGGAGTATATACTGGGCCTTCAAGTATGGGACATGTGGATGCCAAATCATATCTCGCTCAAGAACCTGTCTACCCATCTTTTAACTCAAAAACAGCTATGGGTTCAATTCTCCCTGTATCTTGCCAAGCGGGACTTTCTTTAGGATCTTCTAAGAATTACCCGAACTATGAAAACCCTTTTACTCCACATGAAAAATCCTTCCAACCCCTTGATTCTTGTCCCCGTGATACTACATCCACATCAAAATCTTCTCCTGCAGTGGTTATCAGACCAGCACCTTCTGGAAGCCGTTTCTTCACACCGAAGACAGACTTGCACAAAAATGTGGATATTTGCAAATCTGGAGCTAGTAACAGTGAGAAATCAGATGTCCGTTACCTGTTAAATAAGGGTGAGGAATCTCCGGTCAAAGGGTTTACCTTGGACACAGGCCCACCGCTGGACTTTGGCAAGATCAATGACATTTTTTATGCATCGTCGTCAATTAACAATCCGTGCCCAAGCCATCCTTGTGGAAGCAATAGCATAGAGACTGCAGTTAAAGAAAGATCCGGATCTCAAGCTCCTTACAGTAGTGCACCACCTGTGACTTTTACTGAGAAATGTTCAGATGCTTTAGAACTTCATAACCCAAATGAAGATTCACCCTGCTGGAAAGGTTCTCCTGCTTTTCGTATTTCTCTCTGTGACTCTGTTGAAGCTCCAAGCCCATGCCAATTCAAAAGCAAACTAGAATGCTCTGATTTTGGTCAAAGCAATCCTTTGTTCCCTCCACCAGAACATTCAGGGAGAACTTCAATAAAGAAACTTGGTGAGGACAATCTACATAACCATAACGTATATGCAGGAATTGGTCGGTCAATTCCTTCAGAAGGCACTGGAACTAATAACTATATTACAGAAGAGCACAGGACCAATGACGTCACAAAAGAAACATTTGAGCATATGGATCTGTCCAGCAGCAGTGGGGTACTTAAATTTTCTGAAGATCTGAACAAGCCTAGCAAAGGATATAATCTACCGCATTACTCTGAAAACGACGGACCCACAGAGCATTGTTTGACGGAGGGTTTTACACATTCTGGTTTGAACCTCAATGACACATTAGAGGGTGGAGTAGTTGCACTTGATGCTGCAGAAAATGTTTTACGTTCACCAGCTTCTCAAGAAGATGCCAAGCCGGCCCAACCATATCAAATAGGATCAAGTCCAAAACTGGATGTTCAAACACTTTTGCATGCAATTCATAACCTTTCGGAGCTACTTAAATCTCAATGTTTGACTAATGCATGTGTACTGGAGGAACAAGACCATGACGCCCTTAAGCATGCAATTACCAATCTTGGTGCATGTACCGCTAAGAAGATTGAAACAAAAGATACAATGTTTTCCCAGCATGATACTTTTGAGAAGTTTGGAGAATCTCGCCGCTCTTATATGGTATGTCTTCGGGAGAGATCAAACTAGCTAGTTTTGTTTTTAGGTGTGGCCAAATGTGTTCAAATTGTGGAAGCAGTAGCAGTATTACCATTACTGGTGTGGAATTAAATTCCTCCTTCCAGACCTAAATAATTGTGTGGTCCTTGACCACCTCTTCTCTGCATTCTGGACAATTGGATACCCAAATATCTAATGGTCCAGATATAATAATGGATAGAAGAGGAGCTCGCATATGCATTTTTCTTTTATGTGACAATTTTTCAATATTAACAACTTTTACATGATTTCACTTATTTTGTTTGTTAATCAACCTACTTTATCATGTAATTGTGCATGAAGTTGATATGCTTTGCTTGCTTGCTTTACTCTCTTAAGTCTTATAGAGAAGCATAAAGATGAGATGTGTATTCTGCAATCTTATTGTTGCTGTTAGTATGTTGCTCGGACTCTCCTAAAATGTTGCCGAACCTGTGTCGGATCCTCCAAAAATGCACTACTTTTGGAGGATCCGACACGCACTCGGTGGCATATTTGAAGAGTTCGAGCAACATACTTAGTACTATTGTCATCATTAAATTTATACTTCTGAATGGATGTCTTATATCCATGAAATATTGTTGTTAAATGAGAGAACCTCAATCATTAAGCTACCTTTTTGGCCATTGACTGGGTCAGTCCTGTTTTTGTTTGACCTTTGAATATTTTTATCATGCATTTCTTTTCGTAAGCAAGAATATGAAACTAAGTTTTAATATGTCCTTTTTCTTTTCGAATTAATAGGATTTATTTGTCAGCTTTAGACTTTTGATTGTGTACCTTTGGCCATTGACTGGATCGGTCCTGTTTATCTTGTTGAACCTTGGGTTTTTCATTATGTGCCCTTCTGTTTTTTGTACGAGTGAATGGATCTAAGTTTTAAGTTATCTGTTTGCATATCAACTTGATAGGCTGTGCTTGCTAGCGTAATTTTGTAGATAACGGTAATTTTGTCCGCCAGGGCACTGGGACAGGCCTCCCCCAGTTTATGGAAGAAGTTACTTGGGATTCTTGTGGACTAGGTAATCAGCCTATGCATCAAGATAAGAGCAAGAACAATGGTAAGAAAGCTGAGAATTCACCCCTTCTAACTCCTTCTGCAGATGAATTAGGGGATTCAAATGAAGAACAAGTGGCCCAGGTATGCTCTATGTGTACGTTGTGAAATTGTTATTTAAAGTTTAGTCTTGTAAATTCGAGTGTTGAAAATGGAACTTTAAAGGAGTTGCAACTACCTTTTGCAGGCTATAAAGAAAGTCCTCAATGAGAACTTTCTCTCTGATGAAATAATGCAGCCCCAAGCCCTTCTCTTCAAGAATTTATGGCTTGAAGCTGAAGCAAAATTATGTTCCCTAAGCTATAAAGCTCGTTTTCACCGTATGAAGATTGAAATGGAGAAGCATAAATTCAGCCAAGGAAAAGGTAAAAGCTGTTTGTTTTGATATCTGTGCTGTGACTCTGTGGTCTCTATTCTGTTTCCGACGTTTCAGTAGATGCGACTGTTGCAAATAAGATTTTGTGCTTCATATTTTCTCCAGACCTAAACCTGAATTCCTCAGTGGCACCTGAAGCTGAAAACGACAGCGCGTCAAAGACAACCACCCAAAGTCCCCCCTCTACTTCAAGCAAGAGTGTCCACATTGATGATTCTGTAATGGAGAGATTTAATATCTTAAATAGAAGGGAAGAGAAACTGAGTTCATCTCTCATGGAAGAGAAAAAGGATCAGAATGTGGATCCCAATGATGCTGAGGATCCTGTTATGGCGAGACTCAACGTCTTAAGACAGCGGGGAGACAACTTGAATTCATCTTTCATGGAAGAGAAAAAGGATCAGGATGTGAGTCCCAATGATGCTGAGGATTCTGTAATGGCGAGACTCAATGTCTTAAGACAGCGGGGAGACAACTTGAATTCATCTTTCATGGAGGAGAAAAAGGATCATATGGTCGCCAATGATGCTGAGGATTCTGTTATGGCGAGATTCAATGTATTAACGTACCGGGGAGACAACCTAAATTCACCGTTGACGGAGGTGAAAAAAGATCTGGATATGGTTGCTGCTGGTTCTGCAGGTAGGGATGTCAAATGGGCGGGTCAAAACAGGCTAAGTTAATGACCCAACCAAAGTTACTTGGGCTGAAATGGGCTAAAAAGCGATCCAACCCGCCTAGTTCTTACAAAGTTTAATTTCTTTGTTTTTTCTTTTATATTTTTTTAAGTAGCTAGTAAATAATATTTTTCTTTATTATGATTATATATAACATATCCAATAAAAAAAATGTCTTTTTGATCAAATATTTTGACAAGATTTCTCATGGGTCAATTTGTGCTGCGTATGAACCCAATAATGGGCTTGGCTGAAATGGACCGAGCTAATAAATGGGTGGGTCAATGAGCAGCCCAAACTCGAATGGATAGGGCGGGTCATGTTTTCACGGGCTAATCTTGCCACCCCTATCTGCAGGTACGGAGAATCTTGGATTGTTAAAAGGAGAAGTATCAGAAGATCAGAGAGCAAATGTGGTCATAGAACCTTACTTCTATTATCACAGTGTTAATGCCAGCGAAGGTAAATTTGGGTCTTACTCGGATGGTTCTGGATGTGACTCCATGAAACAGTTTCTTCTCTCTGTCGCGGATGATCCAGTTGTCCATTCAAATAGGAAGGGCAGACTGGGAAATCTCAACTCTTCAGGTTTGTATGATAATTCTTCTTCAGATTGGGAGCATGTAGCCAGGGATGAATATGTGTGACAGCTGACGAGACATTGCTACGCGAAGATATTTAATGTTCTCTTTCCAGTCAACATATGAAAACACTGTATATATTGTAGAGTGCATGTGATGAAACTACGTATGCCTATTGTCTACTTTCTGATACTGCAATATGCTTACTACGTTACTCGGTTGTGCACATCGTTTTGTTTCTAGCTCGCTTGTGTAGTCATTACTATATTTTGGTAAATCATTACTTAAATACTGCTCCCACTTGAAGAAAACATATCTCAGCTAATGAAGTAAACACTCACCAGATATCAAGATCATTGAGAAAAGACTTGAACTGTCTCGAAAGGATGTGAAAACTTTCAACCTATAATGTTCTAGTAAAGTTTTAGTTTATATTTTTAACTATTAAAGATAATTTATTTTGTCTTGACTTCACTCAAAAGTGGATCTTTAGCTAGACAATTAGCCGAATCATGCATAAATTTTCTAGCTTGTACTGGCGCTATATGCATGGTTTTTCATTTTGTTTATTACAACGCATCGAAATACACCACTTTTGTATAAAATATGAAATTGGTTTCAAATATTTGCATAAAATAATAAAAAGGAGGAAAAAAATGTTATTTGCTGACTAGCCGGTACTCCTTCGTTCACTTGTCTACAATACCAAAAATAGATTCACTTTTACTTTGTCTTTTGCATATCAAGAGAAAAATAATTTATTTTACTTGTTGCACCCTTAGCATTAATTATTCATTTCAAATCTTCAAATTTATTAAGATCATACACCAATTAATATGGGTATTATGGTAAAATGCGCACTTCATTTATGATTTTTAAAGGGTGTGCAAAGTCTACAGTGGACAAATAAAAGTGAACGGAGGGAGTACAATTTTTCTTCTTCATGAAACACGATATAATATGTTAAAAAGGTAATTGACCTTTTAAGATCCTTTTTTTGCTCAAAAGAATATTCACTCCGTTCGCTTTTACTTGTCCAATATACTATAATTATATTTTCAGTTTTACTCGTCATTTTTGGCATATCAAAAGTTTTTTTTTTTTTTTTTTTTTATGTTTTACCTTAACATTAATTACTTATTCCCCAATTTATTTTTCAAGACCTAAGACTAAATATCAATTAATATTGGTATTATGGTAAAATACTCATATCAATTTATTGTTTCTTAAAGCATGTGCAAAATCCAAACTGGACAAGTAAAAGTAAACCGAGGGAGTACTTTTTTATTTCTCAAGTCAAATGTCCAATTTTATGGAGCAAATTATAGTTTACTAGTTTTGCTTACCTTACCTTATCAATACTACAAACCAGTTGTCATGATTATCAATTTATATAAGCCCAAAAAAAAAAAAATATAATGTATTCTAACAGCGAAAATATACATAAGTTTTTGGAGATTGTTGTTGTATAGTTTTTCACTCATTAACTGAACTTAAAATAAATAAAACTATGAGTTTTATTGTCTAATCACGTTATATTGACACTAGGTGTTGTTGTAATACGAGGAAGCCAGCGAAATCCGTTATTTAAGCTGTGTCGTGAAGAAACAGCATAATTAAAGACGATAATAGAATTATAATAGGGAGGTTAGCCGTTAGCATACAAAGCTTAAATGAGAATATATATTATATTTTTATGTATATATATATATAATAAGTTGGATGTAATTTGTTCCGTATAAGTGTCTGATTGCTTGTATGTATTAGAAATAACATTACAGCATTAATGCAATTTTTTTATTTTTTTGTTTATGATTGTTGTTTAACCCTTGATAAGGACCTCACATAATGTGCAAGCTGGGTCCTAATTGAATTTATATCTTGTTATTTATAAGATAGAAACCGCGGGTGGCTCTTAGATTACATGCATGTGATATTACCTTGTTTAAAATTTTGTTTCAACCATCAAATGCCGACATTAAACTTTAGTTAGTGAACAGTGTATAAACAAAAGAGACCCGTAGAGTTACCTCCAATTAATCTGCAAAATCTCAAGTCACGGATCCAAGATCATATTGTTCAACTTATATGCATGGGCAGTTCTTATTTTATCAATGACTATTAACTTGTGATAGTAAGTTAGATTACCAATTTTATATTTATACAGAGATTGTATAGATATATTTTCCCCACCGTCAATGCATAAAGCTTATAGTCTTCTTTGTATAACCTTCGACTCATTTCCTATCGGCGGCAAGTCTTTGTTGTTTACGTAACTCAATGGTTATACATTTGATTAAAGAAATTAAGAACTAAAAGAAAAGAAAAAGACCCACTTGCAAGCATAATCCACTATAATTAGCAGAAATCTAGAGTTAAATCAATGTCTACCACTACACTTTGTATTTTCATGCAAAAGAAGTCAACAAAATGGATTGGGTGAGTCAAGCTTGTCTTTTACCTACATATCCTAAAAGATCTAATAAGAAAAGAAAAAAGTTAGTAAAATGTATTTACGTGCAATTATAGTCAATCATCTGACCAACTCCAGTTGTCCTTAACCTTCCAAAATATTGGGCATCTTTGCTCACGTATATACTAGTTTACTGCTTTCTGCCTTCTCAACAATGACCGTGCACTAAAAAATATAGATTCTACCAGCAAGATAACCATGCACTAAAAAATATAGATTCTACCAGCAAGATAGTTAATTATTGTGTGCTGGTCTCTATCACAATTTGTGTGACACTTTTGCTTTGCGAGATTCAAATTATGTGAACTTTGACGAATATTTTAAAATATATGTTTTCATCAGATTGACCTGAGAAGAATTGCAACTTGTAATAGTACGTTTCATATAGTTTTTGAATATCTAAATTTTAATTTGATTAAAATTTTGAGTCAATCTAATCCAATTTAGTTTCAAAGATTAGTCATATTGACTATTGAAAAAAAAAAAAAAGTGCCACATTAATTGGGATGGAGGGAGTATTAAAGACCAGTGTTTTAAAAGGCACGGGCGTAAGGCGAGGCGTTTTACATATGCCTAGCCCAGGCGTAAGTCCCGAGGCACGGGGCGTAAGCCCCATGAGTACTTAATTTTTAATATTTTCTAAATTAATAAAATAAAAATATAAGTAAAAAATATATTAAAATTATATAAATCAAAAAGAATTAGTATAAAAATGTATATATATATTATTAACATGCTAACATATGCATGAACTATTAAAAAAATCTTGAAAAAGTGAATGTAAAGATGCATTACACAATAACATGACTATGATGAAACATAATTAGAGTTGACAAAACGATACTCTGTCCTAATAATTCAAAGATAAAATTGACAATAATATAAAGTTATTATTTTAAAACTTAAAACTAGATAAAAATTAATACTCATTATAATACAAATAGTCAGAGTAGAGTCTTCAAAACATTATCTAAACTAGAGTGATATCAAAAGAAATTCTAAAAATAAAAACTATCTTGAAAAAGATAAATTGAAGAATGCTAAGAAAATCTTGAAGAAAATAAAGCATATAGAAGGAAAATGCAAACATGGAAGATAGTAAGAATTGGAGGACAAAACTATTTGCTTTTAGTTTACTTTGCATACAAAGGTATAAAGTGTATATGTTACTCCGTAAACAACAATGAGAAAAGCTTATGGAATTAGGATAAACGATTAGAAAAAACTTTTGACTTTTTGAGATATTTAGTTTGAGAATTTACTATGAGTTAATTACTAGATATTTAACTTTTTTTTTAAAAAAAAATATTAAGCAATTTTGGCTCAAATTTGTAAAAGTTCCCCGGGCTTACCCCCAAATGAACGCCACAAATGTTGGGGCTTATGCCTAGGCGAACGCCCCAAGATACTTACACCCCGTCTGTACACCTCGGTGCATTTTTGGCGCCTCGCCCCGGGGCTCGCCCCAAAAACACACTTTAAAAGACTGTTAAAGACAAGTGATTCAGCGGGTCCATTTGATTTCAACGGCTTGTCTCTATATATATTGACATCGTGGTTTGAAGCTACTCAAGCTCAGTAAGAAAAGAATTGACTAAGGAATAGAGGTTAATGAGTGCAAGAATGTTGATGAGCGCACTAATATTGTTGGTTCTATGTGAGTGCCTGATGTTAGAAGCACATCTTCAAGTGGGATTTTATGAGAATTCATGTAGTATGGCTGAATTCATAGTGAAACAAGAGGTTACAAAGGCCTTCTTTAAAGATAAGGGAGTGACTGCTGGCCTTGTTCGCATGCATTTCCATGATTGCTTCGTTAGAGTAAGTCTATCAATTTTACATAATCATTTGTGTATTTTAATCTGTTGTAACGGGTAACCTTGTCTTATTTTTCACGTTATAATTAATCCCACCTTTTATGGATGGTTATGTGTAGTTATCTTCAGGTTAATATTAGAATAATTCTTTTGCACTATTAGTATATATATGTACAGTAGAAGTCGAACTCTTAATTAGAAGAGTTAATTAATACATTGTCATCCAGAAAATTAACTACTGGCTCTGTACATTGGTAATATTTTGGTTCTGGCATTATGATAGGGGTGTGATGGATCAGTGTTGATCGAATCGACTCCATCAAACAAAGCAGAAAAGGACTCACCAGTAAATAATCCGAGCCTTCGAGGTTTTGAAGTCATTGACAGTGCAAAGGCGAGGTTGGAATCTGTTTGTCAAGGAGTTGTTTCGTGTGCTGATATAATCGCATTTGCAGCTAGAGATAGTGTAGAGATAGTAAGTATTACTGCCGATAATCATACTAATTAAGATTTATTAAGCATTATTATCACATGATGTATTTACTTGTACGCTTGACATTATTACAGACTAGAGGATTTGGCTATGACGTTCCAGCTGGTAGAAGAGATGGCAGAATCTCATTAGCTTCTGAGACAAGAAGTTTGCCGTCTCCTGCATTCAACGTTGACCAGCTAACCCAAAACTTCAAAAATAAGGGACTCAGCCAAGAAGAAATGGTTACTCTCTCTGGTAAGCAGAAGTGTAGCACATCGTTTAAGTTTTATGCACCGACAGTTTCTATTCCTTAGAATCTTTGATCTTTGATGTCTAGGAGCACACACCATTGGTCGATCTCATTGCGTGTCCTTCAGTACCAGACTATACAACTTCAGCTCAACAAGAAGCCAGGATCCTAATCTTGATCCTGCCTATGCTGCTCAATTGAAGCGGCAATGTCCACAAGGCAGCACGGATTCAAGTTTGGTGGTGCCAATGAACCCTGCAAGCCCAGTTGTTACTGATGTAAGTTACTACAGGGATATTCTGGCCAACAGGGGCTTGTTTGTCTCCGATCAAGCTCTTCTCAAAAATCCAAAAACAGCTACCGAAGTAACGCGATATGTTAGGAGTCCATTCCTCTGGAGTAGTAAATTTGCTAATGCAATGGTGAAGATGGGCCAAATTGGTGTCTTGACAGGCAATGCTGGTGAAATCCGAGCCAACTGTAGATTCATTAATAGCTAAACAAATCTTATATATCTCTCTGTATTCTAAGCGGGGACTACTCCTTTCTAGTTGGAGCTTTCACACCGTTGTATTTTCTTGAATCTATTAGTACTGTGAGGACCATCATCCAGGAACCAGATTATGTATTGCTTTGCTGCCCTATTATGTCATTTTGTCTCATTTCCAGAATAATTTCGTGGAGAGATGTAAGTTAGAACTGCTAGGGTTAGATTCATCCTGAGAAAGACTTATGTTGATTGACTTCTATACAACTTCTACAAAATAGTATTTTATTCGATAACAACTTCTTGATATGTATGTGAATGTGTAAGGACTACAATTTCTTAAACACGTGGCAAAAATTTCTAGACATGAATTATTTGCAACTATATCCGACGTTACTCATCTTCCCATGTTATATATTGATGAAACATAAAAAAGAAACCAACAAAATTGTCGAGTTGAATATTTGGTATATATAACAATCGTATTTACGTGACTAAATTAGGTGTTCAAACAATATGTAATCACCTTACGCTCAACAATTAAGTCAGTCGAATAGGCTGATCTTTCATTAATTTGAGCTTTGTATTTTCTCCCTTCAAATTTAGTGTAACTCATCACAAACATATTCTAATATTATTTGTATAGTTATAAAATGTTTGTAATGATTAGTATGAGTTGCACGTGTCCAAGAACTAGTTATAAAAAAGAGGGTAAAGGATATCATAGGATTAAGAAAGTATTAAATAATAAACAAAGTCAAAATGAGAAAAACATAAGGCACCAACTGTGTTCCATAAAAGTGGACTTTTCCAGCATGTTTGGACAGCTATTACCTATTGTATTATATGGTGTTGTTAGTTTAAGCATAATTAAGGTAGAAATCTCAAAGCAAACCTTAATCATCGGTGCATAGAAATTATACTATTATTTGTAACCCTTCGGACTCATTTCCTATCGGCGGCAAGACTTTGTTGTTTACGCAACTCAATGAGTATACATTTGATTAAAGATATCTAACTTAAGCACTAAAAGAAAAGAAAAGACCCACTTGCAAGAATAATCCACTATAATTAGCAGAAATCTAGAGTTAAATCAATGTCTACCCACTACATTTTGTATTTTCTTGCAAAACAAATCAACAAAATGAATTGGATGAGTCAAGCTTGTTTTGTTCCTACATAAACGCTAAAAGGTCTCTTAAGGGAAAAAAAAGGTTAGTATAGTGTATTTACGTGCAATTATAGTCAATCATCTGACCAACTCCAGTTGTCCTTAACCTTCCAAATTATTGGGCATCTTTGCTCACGTATATACAATTTTACAGCTTACTGCCTTCTTATGGAACTGAAAAATATAGATTCTACAAGCGAGATTAATTATTGTATTAAGAAAAATTAACGTAGGGTCCACTTGATATCAACGGGCTGTCCCTATATATTGACATATGGTCTTTGAAGCTACTCAAGCTCAGTAAGAAAAAAGATCCTATTAGTCTATAAGGAATAAAGAAAAGTGAGTGCAAGAATGTTAATGAGAGCACTAATATTGTTGGTTCTATGTGAGTGCATGATGTTAGAAGCACAGCTTCAAGTGGGATTTTATGAAAATTCATGTAGTAAGGCTGAGTTCATAGTGAAACAAGAGGTTACAAAGGCCTTCTTTGAAGATAGGGGAGTGGCTGCTAGCCTTGTTCGCATGCATTTCCATGATTGCTTCGTTAGGGTAAGTCCATTTTTCACTCCCTCATGAATCACTCCATGGTAGTATGTTTTTACATTTTTACATAATACTTTGACCTGTTAACACAACAGGTAACCTTGTTTTATTTTACATGTTAATAATGACTCCTTTTGTGGATAGCTACACCTAGTTATCTTTAGGTTATGAAAGTAGAAGTTAAACTTTAATATAGAAGGGCTAATACATTTTCATCCAGCAAATTAACTGCGGACTCTGGACGTTGATAATATTTTGGTTCTGGCATAATGATAGGGGTGTGATGGATCAGTCCTGATCGACTCGACTCCATCAAACACAGCAGAGAAGGACTCACCAGTAAATAATCCGAGCCTTCGAGGTTTTGAAGTAATTGACAGTGCAAAGGCGAGGTTGGAATCCGTTTGTCCTGGAGTTGTTTCGTGTGCTGACATAGTCACATTTGCAGCCAGGGATAGCGTAGAGTTAGTAAGTATATAATATTATGTACTACAGTTCATCAGTCGCATTAGATTTATTAAACATTATTACCATATTAGATATTTACTTGCACGCTTGAAATTACTAGACTAGAGGATTTGGCTATGAAGTTCCAGCTGGTAGAAGAGATGGCAGAATCTCATTAGCTTCCGAGACACGAAGTTTTCCGTCTCCTGCATTCAACGTTAACCAGCTCACCCAAAATTTCAAAGATATGGGACTCACTCAAGAAGAAATGGTTACTCTATCGGGTAAGCAGAGTTTAAGTTATATGCACTAGCAAGCAGAGTTTTAAGTTATATGCACTAGCAGTTTCTATTCCTTACACTGAATCTTTGATCTCTGATGTGTAGGAGCACACACCATTGGTCGATCTCACTGCGTGTCCTTCAGTAACAGATTATACAACTTCAACTCAACAATGAGCCAGGATCCTAGTCTTGATCCTGCCTATGCAGCCCAGTTGAAGCAGCTATGTCCACAAGGCAGCAAGGATGCAAATTTGGTGGTGCCAATGAACCCTGCAAGCCCAGCTATCACTGATGAAGGTTACTACACCGATATTCTGGCCAACAGGGGCTTGTTCACCTCCGATCAAACTCTACTCACTAATCCAACTACAGCTACCCAAGTAGCGCAAAATGGCAGGAATTCATTCCTCTGGAAAACTAAATTTGCTTTTGCAATGGTGAAGATGGGCCAGATTGGTGTCTTGACAGACACTGCTGGTGAGATCCGAGCTAACTGTAGAGTCATCAACAGCTAAACAAATGCTATATATCTCTGTATCCTAAGAGGGGGCTGCTGCTTTCAAGCTGGAGCTTTCACACTGCCGTATTTCTTCAACCTATTAGTACTGTGAAAAGCATTATTCAGGAACTAGATTATATAGGTAATGCTTTGCTGCCCTATTATGTCATTTTGTATCATTTCCAGAATATCTTCATGGAGAGATGTAAGACAAAAGTGTTTGTGTTAGATTCATTACCCTTTTCTACCTTCAAAAAGATTGACATTGCCAAGTACCTTTACTCGGTGCTTTCCAGGCAAAATGGAAATGCTAGATGAGCACCCCGCGCAACAATATAAATGTTCCAAGCAGTGTTTTAAAAGGCGGGGGCGTAAGACGGAACGTTTTACATACGCCTCGACGAGGCGTAAGCCTCGACGAGGCGTAAGCCTCGAGGCACGGGGCGTAAGCCCCATGGGTATTTAATTTTTAGTATTTCTTAAAAAAATATAATTACAATAAATATTTTTAAATAGGTAAAATTACATTAAAAAAAAAAACTATAAATAAATGATATATATATATATATATATATATATATATATATATATATGTGTGTGTGTGTGCGCGCGCGCGCGTCCTCACAAAAAAAATGATCAAAGCAATTCATTATACACAGCTTATAACTTGTAATTATATATAATATAATTTTACAAGTATAAACAATACAATGAAATAAAAACTATTATGAAATGCAAATCAATTCTAATATTTTAACTTTCAAACACGAAAAAAAACATAGCTTCTTAAAACACTATTACTATCATACTATTCATTTTATCTCCTTATAAGCAAATAATCAATAAAATTTATCAATATTACAATTAAAACATAACTTCTTCATGACCAAAAAATAAAATTATATGATAATTCTGATACATAAGACTTATGATCAATGACAAGTGAAAATGTACAATTTCGCTATGTGTTTTTTTTTTTTAAATTAAGTGATATTCACCCTTATGACGTTCTCAAATAGTAAATACTCAATACTACGACTTGTTATATGAGTTACACCCAATCTTCTATTTCTATAGATGAAAAACTATTAAATATCATTATTTTGTAAAACAATTATGAGGGTGAATGATTTTAATTAAAAATTTTAAAATATATTTTGTGTAAGAACTATTAGGCGAGCCCTGAACGTTGGGTGTGTTTAGAGCGTACGGTTGGGCGCTTAGAGCGTAAGCCTCATAGGAACTAAGCCCCGCACGTTAGCCCCAGGGCGTTTTGCCACTGCCCTGCCCCGCCCCGGGGAGTCCCGACACTGCCTTTTAAAACAATGGTTCCAAGACAACCAAAATAATAGAGAACGCCCTTCATTTCTTGATATTAGTCATTGAGGTTCTACAATAGCACTACTACTCAAAACGAGGTTTAACCAATAAACAGGGGCAACAAAAATAGAATGAGCATGATATCTTCAAAAATTCATCATAAAGCACAAATTGAAAGGTGAATATCTAAAAAAAAACTTAAGTGGTGAGCTCCATAATGGCACTGACTATGTCACCATGATGGGTCTTCAGAGCCTTGACGGCCTTGCCCCTGGACACTCCTGCTTGTGTCATGACCAAATCAATGTCCCGTGGTTCAACACCAGTCTCATCGACCTCTTCTTCTTCCTCATCTGCCTCAGCAGCAGTAGAGGCAGACACATCTGGCTTGGCCATCACAGATCCCATGTCTGGCATCCTAAACTGCTGAGCTGCCTGTGTCTGCAACTGTGAGCTCAAATCCTCTATCTTAGCCTCTCCAAATATGACATAAGTCTCAGAATTTGGGCTCTTGAAGACATCTGGCTTTGAGATGAAAAATAGAACCTGCAGTATTGTGATTACACCGGTTTCCATCAATCCAAATACCCTTTTAAAGATACTAAATTGAAAAAAGATGAAATAAAGAATGAACAAGGTAATTTACATTTTTGGTCCTCTTAATAGTGACCCTGCTAACCCCTGTAACAGGTTTCATGCCAAGCTTCAACATGGCTTTCCGACTCTTCTTCTCACTTCTGCTTTGCTTAGAATTACCACCTGCATCACTTTCCACTCAGATTCTTCTACAGAATATATTAACAAGCATAGTAGAGTGTGGCATGGTTATTTCACACGTCATATAACCACATAATGACGTTAAACAGATCGTGTGCAATTTAGTGCAAAAGCAAAACCAAAATGGATCATAAAATAAGCACAAATAGATAAGTAGCAAGTTCAGAAACATTAATGCTGGTCAAGACTAGACGCCAGTAAATACATTGCATGTCATAGCTAATAACAGGCATAGCTAAGTCAGACATAAATGCATAACATAATTTCATAAAAAGCTCAAACTCCTGGCAATCCAATAACATCTATCATGAATTACAAATATGTTCAAGTATAAATCAATCCTATGCCAATTATGAGGTTTAATTATTCCAGAATTAGATATGCACACCCGAGCAATCAGATAACTAAGAGTAGCATCCGTTTCTCCCTCTAACAAGCTTTTACAAACAGTGGCATTAAGCATTTATATTACTACTACTACATGCATTACATTATCCACAAGACGGTTCAAAAATCAGGGAGTTAAGAAATGCAGCGGCAAAATAATTCATCCAATAAAATCTCAGAGCCTTGCCTGAGCACGTGGTATACTTATTATTAAAAAAAGAGGTCAAAGGATATAAGAGGATTAAGAATAGTATTAAATAATAAGCAAAGGCAAAATGATTAAAAAAAATATAAGGTAATTTCCAGCTTGTTTGGATGGTTTTTACCTATTGTATTGCATTGTGTTTTTAGTTTAAATACAATGTTTATTTTAATTGTTTCTTAAATTTTATTATGTGACAGACGAAAAGTAAAATGTACGTGCAATAGCTTTGTTAGCTCTTTTTTTTTTCTCATTTTCTCTTTGCTTATTATCTAATAATCATATTTTATCCTACTTTTTTAATATAGCTCTATCTCGTAGCCTACTTTTCTTGTAGGTTTATCCTTGGCATTATGTAACAATTACAGTACAATACAAGACAAGACAACTCAATGTCAATACAATATAATACGATAGTGTGTGAAACAATAGGCAACAACCATCCAAATAATCAGTTCGTGGTTACATAATAACTAAGAACAAAGATTGTATTTAAAAATAACAACAATAGGTAACAACCATCGAAACAAGCAATAAGAGGAATGGATATTTCACATTTTGACAGATTGACTAACAGACCAACATTCTCAGACGACCAAAAAAAAAAGAAGAAGAGGATACCTTGGGCGACATCGTCATCGTCGTCGTCAGAATCGTCGACGTCATCATCGTGGTCGTCTTCTTCTTTGACGTCCTCGACTATTGGCTCATCATTCTCAAGTTTCTTCTGGGCTACGAGTTCTTCGATGACTGGACCTGGCATGGCTGCTACCACTTCTTCTGATGGGAATGGAAAGAGTTGCTTGCTTTCAGGATAAAACAAATATCATGGGGTTTTATCCTTTAGGGTTCCTTCCTCTCTATGGGCTTTCCCGTAACTACAGCCCAATTTCATCAGCCCACTTGTACCTTCTCTTTCATTTTATTTCGCGGATTGTCCTTCTTTTGAGTGGTCTTTAATTATTGTCCCTCAAATCAGTCATCTTAAACTTTTGCGCTTCACTAAAAGCCTCTTTGATTTCGGGTTCGAACAGGGGCGGATGTACCAAGAGCCCCTGGATAAAAAATTACAGTGTATATTTAAGGTAAATTTTATATATTTATGTACATATATTAACTTTTGAACACCCTGAATATATATTACAGTGTATATTTAGGTTCAATTATTTTTTCGAATACCCTGAGTGAAAATCCTGAATCCGCCACTGGGTTCGAATCTCAATTCAATTCAAAAATATCGCAAGATATAAGTTGGGATTCGCAAGGCATAAGTTGGGATTCGCAAAGCATAAGTTGGACCCTACATAAGTTGAGTTTCAAACTCTGCCATCAGGATAAAAAAAATAATTAAATAAATAAATTATTTTGCTGAAATTTTGCAAACCTCTGCCTTAAGGCATAAGTTGGGGTCCAACTTATGTCTTGCGAATCCCAACTTCTGCCCTGCGAATCTCAATTTATGTCTTGCGAATTTTTATTTTTTTTACTGAGCCTGAGTTCGAACTCAGGGCCTCTGGGTGTTAAGCGAAGACCAAATATTAAAAACCCCCCATTTGAGGGACAAAAAGTAAAGACCACTCCAAAAGAAGGGCAATCCGCTCAAAAAAAAATATATATTACATAAGGAAATGATTATTATGAAATTCAAATCCCTCTTCTTCTGAGACAAACTTATTATAGAAGAAAATGTTTCTATTGACTGTGTTAATTAAGATATTTTTTTCTTGTAATAAATGATGTTAAAGTCAGTTTTTTTTTTTTTTTTTTTTTTTTTTTTAAGCTCACTACAGAATATTACTAAAGTTGCTGGCAGAAAATGTGAGATTTTAATATGTGAATGAACTTTCCTAAAGATATAATCTACGATGACCAATTATAATTCAGATTTAAAAAATATCTTTTTTAAATATCTCTTGTATTTTATTTTAGTTATATGTGTTAATTTTTTATTGATTTTATGTGGCAAATGTCAACTGACTACAAGAGCTTTTATTATAGGTCGTAAAATAGATCTCTTCAAATGGGACTACCCGGCTGCCTATAATCATGGAAATGTAGTAAGTCTTGTTTTGCTTTAAATATAAAATTGGGAGGAGTTATAATACCTTATTCAAGGTTGCTTGTTAGATGACTGGAACTCTGGAAGATGAATTTTGGTTCTTATTTCGATTTTTTCTTGTAAACTAAGCTTCCATTTGGCCATAGATTTTGAAGTTAGAAATTTGAAAATGAATTATTGAAGTTGTAATTTTTGAAATTGAAGTTGTATTTGGACATGCATTTTATTTGAAAAAAAATAAAGTTTTATGAGTGGAAGTCCAAAAAACTGAAAACTAGACCAGTTTTTGGAACTTGAAATTTTTTTGAAGACAAATCTTCAAAATCTATGACCAAATAGATATTTAAAGATAAATTTTCAAAACCTAACCCAAAACCTGTGACCAAACACTAGCTAAGTGAGCCATTTTACTTATAACTATTTTTTGATTATGTGTTTTCTTCTTAGACAATGAAAGTATATGCGATCAAACAACTAAAATGAATCTAGTAGAGTATTGTTCTCTCGAGGATTATTGATTAACCAATTACTAAGTTAAACTATACCTTACATTATCTAGTCAAGAAATATATCAGTTTAATTGGTTGATTTAGATTCTACGAATTATAAGAATTAATAAAAATAAACAATTGCGCAAGCTTTAAAATTATAATGGGCGGACGATTTCACTGTTATGAATTACTTAGACAGTCTAGTATTCTCTTATATTCGCCTAAATAAATTAATTTATTTGGGTTACTAACCTACATGGTAAGTAATAGTAATACTCACTAAATTTTTTTTGTTTGCTCTAGTTATCCCAAGATCTCCATGGGATTATTATAAAATAAATGCATAACAAGTTCCTGTGTAAGTTGGCTCAAACAAGGTAAATATGTATTATTTCTATCATATTCACGAATCACACCCCTAATGTTTATGATTATAAACTTGCTTTATTCACTCTTACTGCAATCTTAATAAAATTCCTTTGTCAAGTTTGAATGAAGGTTCATAGATAGCGTTTAATTGGTGATCAAATAATCAAACGATTAATATTTAAAATGAATTAAGTAACATAGCGTATGATTTATCAACTCATAAATTGAATATAAAATTCCCGATTGTTGGGATATATACTATTAACTATGTGTTTGGATATTAATATTTATTATAGAATAATTATTTATTCAATTTTAATAAAGAGTTAAATAGATCATGTACTAGTATGTGTGTCCTTTACTTATATAGTAGATGATTTAGTGTATAGAGTTTAGCTTATACACGAAAGATTAAATCATCGATTTTTATAAGTTATAAAGTTATGTTCACAATCAAAGATAAAACTAGAAAAATTTCTTGATGATTGTAGCATGAGATTAAAATATAATTTATCTTGATTATGGGAATAAGCTTATTCCAACTTCTTGTGCTAGTACATTTTGTGTGTATTGGACGGATCAAATAGAGATAAGTGTTTTTGTACTGAATATATAAAACAACCTCTCTAGCTCATTAAATGTACTTATACCCTTAATCTTGATATGATTATAATGATCAATGTGAATTGTTAATTATTTTGATTTATTAAAAGGTAAGACTCAATTGCGGGTCTATGTATTCCTGCTAAACTGGATAATGACAAAATACATTTGTGAAATAATAATTAGTTGATAGAATTCATGTCTTGACTTTGAGATTGATGATACCACTTTATAAATGCTTATAAGTTTTCATGTGAAAACCCTGCAGGTGGATTTTGTATCTGTCACGTGATATAAGTTAAGCGGAAATATAAAGGATTCAATTAGTCAATGAACTAAATTGTCAGTCATTTAATTTAATTGATTGGTAGCTGTAATCTTAACAGTAAATAAGATTTAATGAAAGATTTCGAAATTAAACTGAGGAGTGCAATTACAGTTTTTTGGTGGAATAAATTGTAATTTATTGTAGTAGGATCAATTCATTCATATTTCGAATTAATACCACAATTGGAAGCCTCGTTATTAAATATGTCTTCCTGCTATGCCTAATTATTCTTGGACTTGGAAAATAGTATTCCTAGGGGAAAAGCAAGCCCACACGTTTTGGACTAGGGTTTGCACCCTAACAACGTGGTTATAAATAGAATGTTTTTCAGCCCTAAGAGGTACACTTTTTCCTGAGCCGTAATACTTGCCTACACGAGTATTCTCTGTCTAAAGGATAATTAGGTTACATAGCAGAAGACTGCAAACCGTGGAACTGGAGGATGGTCTCGTAGATGGTTTCTGCTCATGATTGAAGGTTCGATTCGTGGTCACGGTCACGCTTCAATAGATAAGTATTGATTTTATATTTGGTTAATATCTTGAGTATGTGTTATCTATATTACATGCAAATTCGATCCTGGCTATTTGCTTCCGCTGTTTATGTTAGAAAAATAATATTTTCTATTTAATATCTCAAAAAATAACATATTCTTTATTTTCTTAATATTTATTTTGTTTTAATGTCAGTCAAATATTTTATTGTTCAAAACGTTTCTGACTACATTTAATTAGCCTTAATAGCTTAGCTTTTATTATGAAAAATGTTTACTGTTGTCATATGTTAGTATTTTGACAAAGGCATATGATCATATTGAATAGGCCTTCAATGGCTTTTATTTTTGATACGTTTTAAGTCTTCCAACGTTCAGATTTTTGCTATTCCTTTGACTATAAATTCTGAAGTTTGTTCACTGAAATATAGAAAACTAAGAGATACAATTTCATCTTCTCAATTTCAATGTTATGCTGGGTTTTCTACTTTTGTAAAATCTTTGTTAGATTCTAGCTCCTAGTTTTGTACTAGAAGAGCTTGTTGAATCCCAGGGGATACACCCATACCGGGTGAAATATCCTTAAGGACAGTGCCATTGGCATGCCTCAAGCTACCAAGAATTCTCTACAATTGTTCGTGATCAAGCATTTTCCTCAAGTGTAAAAGAAGTTCCTACAAGTGTTCGTGATGAAGAAAAGTCCCTACACGTGTTCGTGATAAAGTATTTTCCGTAAGATTTCCAACAATCTTAAGGATATTTTATAATATGTTCTTACGAAAAATACCAATTACAAAGAAGGCTCGAATGACTGGTACATGTAGACAAGTGCACATTCCTTGACTTCTGGAAGATGGCATTATTGTGTTTAAATTTGCGTTCAAAAGTCCGTGAAATTAAAGGGAAGGAAAAGTTATTTTTTTTCTTGTATTACTGATACAATAACGGATACGTGGAAGCAATAAAATAACAAGGAAAGTAAAGGATAGATAGATTGACACAAGAAAATGGAATTAAAAGCAACCTAAAGGTATATTAAACCTAAATACCTCAATTAATTAACATTAATAAGCACCAACCTCTTAGGAAGACCTCAAGGGAATTAGATTCCCTTGCAACCAACCTCTCAACAATCAAAGATTCAACAAGAGTCATCCATGGCCTCTCTCACAAGTTTCTCTCTCTAGAGATAACTCTCAAAATCACTCATCAATTCATCAATTCATCCAAAATCCCTAATGAAATAAAAGACTAGCTATTTATACTAACTAAATAATAGAAGACCCTATTATTACATAAATGTCATTAATGAGGCAAGGGCCTTGTTTGGCTAGTCTTGTGGAGATGAAAATCTTGAATTTGCGAATGTGGCCTCTTGCAAACATAGCCTTCCTTGCTCGGTGGCCACTTTAATGCTCTTTCATCTCCCATCCGTCCTCTCCATGCTATCATCCAAACTTTGGCTCCACGAGATGGTCCTTTAAGTGTCCTTAAGGCAACTCGGCTTGCATCAATTACTGTTTGATTTTGATTTTTAAATAATTCTACTATGTTAAAATAAATTTTAATATGATAATTATTTTCCTGGATATGGAGTCAAAGAAGCAGACCCTTTCGCGGAATGGGGTCTGAAGGGAGGACAACAAGGGCGTACTCCGGCATGGATATTAACATTTGATCATAGCAGTATGGGTGATTGAAGTGAAGGACAAGTGGACTTTTATGTCCACACAGGTAAGTGACGATATTATATGTCTATATTTTCGATGGAATTTTGTGTGACCAATTAAGCCAATATATCCCTCGATATAGAAGAAGATTCGGAGAAATAATAATCCCGCTAAGCAAAATTAAGTGTGACTAAGCGAAGGATATAAATTATTGTGATCATTTCTCAAGCGAATCTTGTAGTTAATATGAAGAGATTGGGTGTTAGACTTTGGTGCTAGTAAGCATATTTGTGCTAACTAAATTAATTTTGTGTCCTGCACCCAATTAGTTGAAGAAGAAGAGTGATTTAGTTATCTTGGTGAGTCAAGAACTACTTAAGTTCTTGCAAGTGGAAAATTCTTCTTCAACTCACATTTGAGAAAGGAAAAGGAAAAATTGATATTAACTGAGGTGGTACATGTTACTAATGTGTGAATCAATTTGAGTTTTATGTGATTATTGGGAAAAGTTGGGTGAAGATTTTATTTGAGTTTGATTAAGTGTTTTTAAAAATAATGTTCGTGTGGGTAATGAGTAGTATAATCGTGATTAATATGCGTATATTTTTTCAAGATGAAAACACTAATACTTATGTTTAGTTGATTGATTCATATAATTTATGGATGTTAAACTTATAATCTGTTTAGTTTATCTTATATTAAAAAAAATGCAAGGTCCTATTTCTAATATTTACATTTTATTTAATGATATTCTAAATGTTTAGAAGGTTATTTGATATTGGTAACAATCTTTACTACTAAAATTATTGCTTTGAATTACAGTAATTGCTTTGGACTAATTCTACTTTCCAAAAGCGTGTCTGTCTATTTGAATGGTCCTAATGATCTTTATTATATTCGAGATAATGATGAAGTATTTGATATATTTTATTGATGTATAAAGTTAGAGTGTGAATTATTGATCTGGTTAGCTTATAAGAAAATTGAAAACTCCCTTATGAATTGTGAAAAGATTATTCGTTAACTTGAATATTTGAAAGTGTGGGGGTTGGCTTACTAAGGTTATGCTAGCTGATTTTGAAAAGAAGCAACGATTGAAAAGTATTATAGTGAATTAATATTTGTTGTATAGAGGGGTACAATGATGCTAAGTGGGTTTCAAGATCCACACGTGGTTATGAGTTTGAAAGATGAATATGAAAATTAGCCAAATAGACCATAATGAAATTTTACTTTGTGGTTTGAAGTTGGCTGGTAATGAGGCTAAGATACTTCTTAGTGAGTATTGAGGATGAAATAAAATCAACGTGTCTATATATTGTGGTTGCCAGGCAGCATTAGCTGTAATGGAAAATAAAATTTTCAATGGCAATAAAATACATTCGTTTGAGACATAGTGTGATAAAGCAGCTGCTGTGAGGTGAAATTATTTTCATTAATTATGTGAAGTCAGAAGGTGAACTTGATCAATTCACAGACTATAAGAAACATCGAGGGGAATGAGATTTTTAAGTCAATTTGAGAAGATCAACAATGATGGTAACCCAACCTATGTGATTGGAGATCCCCATGAATTAGGTTCATATGGGTAATAACAAGTCATTAGTTGATCAAGTGTGCACTATAAAATTATATCCCTTCCTATGGTGTGTGAATATAGTGCAATTCTGCAAGGCAAAGTGAGACTGAGTTATAAACTCTTAATCCATTACCATATCCTTTATAGGTGGTGTATTGCTCTGCAGAGTACACTTGATGGGTGGACCTATATGAGTGTGGAGTGGTGCCGCTTCTATGAAATTGTGACGGATTTCTAGAGCACTCATGAATATCAGGACATGCGCATGGCCTCTTAGCGCAAAACTGCGATAACGACAAAGATTGTGCGAGTATAATGTGATAGAATAAGACCCTAGGCTTACAAAAGAATTCTTGGTTCATAGAAGTTCTAAACTTCACCAATTGTTCTGTAAGTTTAATCTTGTTTTATCTAGGTTTGGTTCATAGTCTACGAGACACCATATTCGATGCATTGTACTCATATATGTAAACCCAACAAAACTTCTTATTTTATTTCTTTTATTATTTTTGAGATATATGGGGGATTGTTAGAAAAATAATATTTTCTATTTAATATCTCAAAAATAACATATTCTTTATTTTCTTAATATTTATTTTGTTTTAATGTCAGTCAAATATTTTATTGTTCAAAACGTTTCTGACTACATTTAATCTAGCCTTAATAGCTTAGCTTTTATTATGAGAAATGTTTACTGTTGTCATATGTTAGTATTTTGACAAAGGCATATGATCATATTGAATAGGCCTTCAATGGCTTTTATTTTTGATACGTTTTAAGTCTTCAAACGTTCAGATTTTTGCTATTCCTTTGATTATAAATTCTGAAGTTTGTTCACTGAAATATAGAAAATTAAGAGATACAATTTCATCTTCTCAATTTCAATGTTATGCTGGGTTTTCTACTTTTGTAAAATCTTTGTTAGATTCTGGCTCCTAGTTTTGTACTAGAAGAGCTTGTTGAATCCTGAGGAATACACCCATACCGGGTGAAATATCCTTAAGGACAGTGTCATTGGCATGCCTCAAGCTACAAAGAATTCTCTACAATTGTTCGTGATCAAGCATTTTCCTCAAGTGTAAAAGAAGTTCCTACAAGTGTTCGTGATGAAGAAAAGTCCCTACACGTGTTCGTGATAACGTATTTTCCGTAAGATTTTCAACAGTTTATGCCTATATTCCATCACCACGTTCATATTAAATCTCATAGCCTTAGAATACATTTCGTCGCCATAACAACAATCTCAAGATCCACCCAAAAGAACATCAAAATCAAGGGAAAAGGATAAGAAAGACCTCCACCAAAGCCTCTTGGTGAACGTGGGTTAAGAAGCTTTAATATTGAGATAAAATGTTCGTAATTGACCAAATTACTCTTCAAGTTTTCGCCTAAGCCTAACCGTATTATCTTTCCTTTTTTCCCTTTCAATTCTTCCAAAAATCTTGCTTCTCGCGCTAGGTACGTATAAGGTGTGCCTGAATTGACCTAACTATTGGTAGCGCGATCGACCTTTGTTGGTCTGTCCAGGATTCAATCTAGACCCCAAAAATTCTTGTTCCAAGTAGTGTGCCTACCTCTACCTAGGTTTCCGGTTAACTCCCGTTCTATCCAAATTTTTTTCCTTAATTGTTTCCGTTCATTCCTTTCTCATCCTAAACCAAAAAAATTAACAACACACATAGTTGAGCTATACTTGTCATTGAAACCACCTAAAGCACGGTAAAAGAATATGTACATTGATATAAAACCATAGTCGCATACGTCCAACATCAACACCTCATTTGAACTTTTGCTCGTCCTCGAAAAAATAAACCAACCGTCTCATTTACAAACAATGATCAGTTTTAGCTCACTTAGTTCATTCATAAAGACCCACAACAACAACATGAATACATTGCTAAGTACCTTAATGAAAGAGAATGATGCAAGAAATTCATTCGCAGGTACAAGTTGTTTCGTGGTTCCACCATGTGTGCAGTCTTTCCCTATGAAATAATGCAAGAAATGGTATCATAGAAGATCATCACAATTCACAACCCGTTATTCTCAAATTTCAACTTCTAACTTCGGCCTAAAGGGCCGACAGTAGAGCAGTCTAATGATACAAGAGAACATTTTTCCTTTCAATTTTTACATCATGGGTGATCAGGATCTAGGAATTCAAGTTATTCACTTTAACACCACCCTATGATGTTGCTTACATATCGGTACTCGCTGAGATCACAATAACAGTGTTCACTCTTAACTGAGCATAGGAACATTGTCCACGCCATTCTTTCCTTCTCACACCATTGTTCTCAAGTTTCAATTCACATATTTCTCAAATGTTTATACATTACCCTCGTCTCATCCCATATCATAAGCCTCCAATGTCTATCTTCATTCCTTTTCTCTATTATTCCAACAATTCATGATTCATTCCCCTAAGGCCACTATTCAAAGGTCATTGGCATAATAATCAGGATCAGAAGATTTAAATTAATGATCAATCAATGCAAGAGGAATCCAGGATTGATTTTTAGCATCATGCCCTTCACTACTCGTTTAGTCAGTTATTTCAAACTTTCAGCCAGTATTCTAGGGTCATGTGATGAACTAGCCCAAAGGTTTGTTCTCATTATTTTTTCATTTAACAAACCTGTTAACACCTGATTCAAAACAAAATTCATTCTTGTGGAGCGAATTGTAGCTCGAAGAAATTTACTATTTCCTAATTACGTATTGACTACTAACAATAAACAAGAAAACAAAAATAATTGCGGCAAACAAAACGAACCATAGCAACACAAGAAATGCGGAAAGGTAAACATATTACAGCTCGGCAATATTTCTAATGAATACTACAACCAAAAATAAATGAAGCAATCAAATGACAAAAAGAAGCAGCAAGGAAATATGAAGGGTAAGTACTTCTTTTTTGGTGCAAAAGGATACTTAGTGTTATACTTAACCATGTAGTGTTTTCTGTAGCACCCGAGTACATACAAATATTAAAAGCCATAGATTTTCTAATATATGGAATTCCCCATTTGTTTGCCTCCAAAATCTTCAAAACATACAAGGCGGGACCAACAAAAGGTTTGCTATACTAGACTAGTAGTAGCAGTACTATTAACATCATGCTTCCTAGTTCCAAGTTTTCGAGCAAGTCAGCAGCACCATTTTTGCTAGAAGACGGTTAGTGAATTAACTACGATTACCCACAAAAATTTGACCCCCCACCCCACCCCACAACACTTAGAATCGTGCATTATCCCCAATGCACGCACAACAAAAATAAGTAGGATGAAGAGAACTCCCGCTAGGCAGCTGCGTCTGGCATAGTTGTGTGTCCAGTCTCAATTGGCGGGATCTCTGATGTCGGGATGGCAACAACAGCAGCAGTAGCATCAGTGGTGGGTGCGGTGGGAGTTGGGCCAGGCTCATGGGACACGGATGGACCCGCTGAAAGCTGGACCAGAATCTCTGTGAACTTGACTAGTGCTTCTAGCATTACGAAGATCTTCTCGAAACTATCAGCCACCATATTTTTAAAATCAGCTAACTCCCTTTCAATATTAGCCAACTTCATCTTAATGTCAGCCGATTGCTCCACTATGGCCGGCTCTGCGATTTCAAAATGCATGTTAATAGGTTTCGCTTTCTAACAAACTTTTCAAAACAGAGGGGCACTAAGCATTTAAATTGTTAAAACTAACCAAAAAACACCAAATAGTTTCTATGATTGCAAGGAATTAACTACTTTTTTTATCACATGGACAACCGCAACCGCTACCTTTCGGGTGCGCACAGGGTAAACCCAGCTCCTGTGCAATAGCTCGCAAACCACACAAGAGAGTTAACCCGCACGACCCAGAAGGCAAATCTCATGCTGTCGTAGGTACGGGGTTTCGAACCTGAGACCTTCATCATGAAAGTCTCGTGCTCAACCAACTGAGCCACCCGCAAGGAATTAACTACTCCCTCCGTCCATTTTTGTATATCGACCTGGCACACCTCTTAAGGAGCTATAAATAGAATGACAATTTTACTATATCACCCTTAATTATTACTATGTCATATAATAATTGAAATCAATAAAACATACTTTAAAATTTGTGCAGTCACTAAGAAATCCTTAAACTTTCCAACCTCATAATTAATAATGAGGGTAAAATAGATATGAAATGACAAATTATCTCTTAGTTTTTCAAACTGGACAGCTATAAATAACAAGTAAAATGGATGGAGGGAGTACGTGTGTAGCAGCAATATAGCTCGTCTAATAAAAAACTCGGGGCCTTGAAATACCACAATGATCTCTAAAAGGGATGGCAACTCAATCGATATTACAGAGATGTTAGGTTCACCAATAGACCCATATTTAAACCAGCACATTTAGACAACGTACGGAAAACAAAAACTGAGTAACAAGAAACATAATGAATACCTTGGAGGCCATCTTCCTTGTCACTGTCATCATCGTCCTCAGAAGAATCATCGGAGCTTGAGGAAGGTGGAGGCTGTATAAGGCCAAGTTGAATTGTTTCATCAGAATCATCGGAGTCAGTAGAATCATCATCAAGGTGGTCGTCTTCCAGATAATTCTTGACGATGAGACCTGGCATGGCTGTATTTTGGTGCAAGAAGAAGGGCTTCTCGCTGCTTTCAGATTAATAAATTTCGTATGCCCCAAGAATTATATTTTACTTTACCAAATGCTGGGGTTTTACTCTCTATTATGGACCTGCTTAACTAGACCCCAATTTCATCACCCCACTTATACCTTCTCTCTTCTCCTTACTCTTTGTTTGGATGATTGTTACATATTGTTTGTTTGTTTCATAATGTATCCTCTGATATTCTATTGTGTTGTATTGTATTATACTGAATTATTTTAAGGAACTAGGGCTAAAATTATCCTTCGAACTTATTTTGGGTCAAAAATACCCCTCCATCATTAAAGTTTTTAAACATACCCTCTCTTAACGGAAATCTCCAACATAAGCCGATTTCATTTTTAAATGCGCTCATTTAAAACCGACCCTACTGTTGACATCCAATTTTGTCCCTCCTTTATTCCAATTTATTTCCTTGGGCTTCTAAAATTTATTAACGAGCTAAATACTTTATTTTCACTGTTATTTTTGTTGCTACTACTATTAATATCGTTATCTCTCTTATTACTTACATTTTCACTATTCTACTATCAACATTACTAGCATTACTTTATCACAAATTTTAAATGATTCGTCATCATTTCATTTTAGGATTTGTACTCGCTAAATCAATTATAAGTCAATACTTTAGTAAGGCCTTTACTTTCTACATATTAATTATTATTTGTCTTCACATAATATATATTGTACTAGTTATTAAGTTAAAATCCCAATAATAATTAAATTAAAGGAGGAAAGGTCCATAAATTGAGCCCAATCTTCCCAGCCCACATCCTCTAATCCAGCCCACATCCTCTAATCCGGCCCACTATCCCAAAAACCCTTTCATCACAAAAACGCACAGCAGCCCTAAACACAGCCGCACATGATCGTCTCTCTCATCTCTTTCCTCTTTGAACAAAGGTTCGGTTTTTTCCTCAACAATGGCAGGCTTAAAATTATCCATTTTCGTGCAATGCTTGCTGCTCTCTTCTTCTATTTTAAACGAAAATCCAAACTCCCTTCTCTCCAACTCAGACCGTGCCTCTCCATTTCTAGGAAATCTTTTGCTTTAACATAAAAATTTTGGAAAGTTCGCTGAAAAGATCAAAAAAACGAATAGCTTTGTTCAAATTCAAATGGCTTTCACTCAAAATCCCGCCCAAAAACGAGTGACAAAACCCTAGTTTTCGTCTACTATAAAACAGGGCTTTAAGTCCTCAGCCGAGCAGGGATTTTTTTTGGGTCAGGGACTTGCTCCTCAAATTTCATACTATTTTGATAAATTACCTTTTATTCTTAAACATTTTCTCATACATAAGACGTTCTAGTCTGTTTCGATCTGATTCGAATTTGTTCGGGAGTAAGAGAGTAGATCGAGATTCACGCCCCGTTCACTGCACCCACAAGAGGTAATATCCGATCTGACTCTTTTCCATTTGTCTAAACATCGTGTTCTGTTGTAGAAATATAACGTCTTAGGTTTCCGATGAGTATTTCGTTGTAGAAATATGATGTCTTTAGACGTTCGATGAATTCTGGAATGTTTGCAGCATGTGAGTTTAATTTTTAAAAGTCGTTTGGCGTCAAAATGCTTCTCCTATGTTTGAACTTTGCGGGACAAGAAACGTGTTTTCTCTTTGTGAAATATAGCGTTAAATACTTGTCGGGAATTTTCTTTCACATATTCTGGATGCGATCTTTATATTTAAGTTCATTTAGAAAATGATTTGAGCATTTAAGTAATGTAGATAAACTTAATCATGTTTGAAGAGTATCTCTGTCCTGTCTATGTGTTTGTTACTAGCCTAAAGCATGCTTAGTCCTGATTTAATGGGTTGAATGGTTAGTTAACATGACACTATGTCTATCCTAGCTTTGTTCAAGTATACTATTAGTTCAAAATCTGAGTTTCTTCTTATTTATTTGATGTCAACTTGTGTTTTGGTGTTTAGAAGTCATGTTCTTAGTGTCTAAGCTTATGTTCTGGAAAACATGGTTGTAGTGAATGATTTCGTCTAGTCCAATAAAGACATTGGCCCTCGCGATAAATGGTTATATTCTGTTAAATGTTTGAAGAGTGTATTTGTCTTCATTTCCCTTTGTCACGACCCAACCCCGTGGGCCATGACTAGTGCCCGACCTGGACACTCGTATACGTACCTGTTGGACATAGTCAAACTGAATCTAAAATCAATATGGAAACTTGCAAAAGAACTCCAAAGGTTCATAACATCATCATATATACATCCAAATAACCGATCTTTGGGGAGTCACAACTGATCAGAACATAATATGATACGCAAGTCGACAAGGCTGCCACAATATATCAACATGATACGCAAGCCGACAAGACTGTCATTACAAAAGAGCATATCCATAGCACATCGTACAGACACAGCTGAACAAACTTATACACAACCCACACATATGTCTACAGACCTCTAAGAGCATCGATAGTGAAATATGACGGGACAGGGCCCCGCAGTACCCCTGGGTAAACATATATATATACACCATAAGATCTGTACCAAAAGTCTAGGCTCCGGAACAACGGAGCTCTCCAAGACAGCTGAGTAGAAGTCCTATGCTGAAGGGTCACCAAATCGACTATCTGTACCTACGGGCATGAAACGCAGCCCCCCGAAGAAAGGGGGTCAGTACGGACTATGTACTGAGTATATAAAGCATAAGAACATCAAGTAAGATGAATCATAAAAACTAGTCTCAATAATTGAATGCATCTGTGGCTAACATCTGAGAATATCTGCGTAACCCGGTATGACTGAAACTGACTCTACGGCGTATGATAGGCATCGATTACAATATCACTGATAGTGCTGTGGAACGTACAGCCCGATCCATATATAATATAATAGTGCCAAGGAACGTACGGCCCGATCCATATATATATAATATGTTAGTGCCGAGGAACGTACGGCCCGATCCATAAATATAACATGTTAGTGTCGAGGAACGTACGGCCCGATCCATATATAATATAATATGTTAGTGTCGAGGAACGTACGGCCCGATCCATAAATATAATATGTTAGTGCCGAGGAACGTACGGCCCGATCCATAAATATAATATGTTAGTGCCGAGGAACGTACGGCCCGATCCATAAATATAATATGTTAGTGCCGAGGAACGTACGGCCCGATCCATATATAATATAATATATATAAATGCATGTAAGACTCGGAAAAGGATACTCTGAACTCCTCTGGTGAGATAAGAAGCTAGTATGATAAGTCTCTGGGAGTTATGGACATAAAACATAGGAGGCCAACGATACAAATATCTCTGCACTCTCTAAGAATAGAGTCTTTGGAACTCACTTGCTCACTGTGTCCGTTCATATGATAAGGATCATGCCAAAAAGAAAGAAGGGATAACTTTACATACCTTTACGCTTATTTAAATGTCCAACGTCTACTTCTCGAGCTCGTAGGTCTAAAATTAAGATAACATAAGCCACAGTTAGATCATCCACATCACTTACTAACCAATCCAAGTACGAATGAAACTTAACAAAATTCGGGCAGCATTTCCCCTGAAAACTTAACAATCCTCGAGATTCCAATTTAGCCAAACATCAATCAAAATACCATCAACAACAACACCAACAATTTCATATCAAACTAGGATTAAATCCATTCTTAAATCACTTTCAAAACAGCCCAATATACATTCGTATACCAATGCTTGTATACACTTCTTTATTTTCGTATATCTATAGTATAACAACAAACACAACAACAACAACTATAGCCAATCCCACGATATTCCAGCCCACAAAACAATTCATAACAACCACCAAACAGCCCCAAAATATTGTCACAAAACAGCCACGAAAATCATATAAAAACAGCCCGGTATACGCTTTGTATATGATATCTTCATACACTTTATTCTCCCAAATTCAAGAACAGCAACTTGTCAACAACATCAACAATTATTATACATCATAACTCAGCTAATTCCATCCATTTAATCCAACTAAAACAGCCCCCGATCCATAAATCTCAACAAAACAACAAACAAATTTATAATGCTATTTTTTCCGTTCTAATCCGTTAAAACTCTAAATAAACTTATTAATAACATAAAAGGAATCTTATACATACCTTAGCATCAGATCAACCACGAAAATATCCTCCCCCAGGAGCAATATTTTGCTTAAAACGACGATGATAACTCATACTACACTTTATCCTTCACGAGCCTCGGGATTCAGGGCCTCGAACTTGATCGATTCTCCACTTCCTCTCTCTAACTCTCTCCTCTCTCTCTCTCTCTCTCAATTGTTCTGGATTTTTCTGGTGTAAAAATGAGGCTAAATGTTGAAAATTTCCCTTAAATAGCAAGGGAAATGGGCCTGACCCGACTTGGAATCGGGTTGGGCCCATTTCACTACCCAGCTTGACCTTTCTGCCTTAAAACATCTATAACTCTTTATCTCGATGTCACATACAGGCCCACGACCTATAGTTGGAAAGGTATTTCAATTATCTACAACTTTAATTTTAGGAGTTTTCCAAAATTCCCAAATAATGATGGGGTTATGTCCTCCCGAAGTGAGATCACCCAAAAACGTAACTTAAAAACATATTTTTGGAGGGCTTACACTTGGATTTGGCTCAAGGGTACTTCTTGAGTTGTGTTTAAATTCACATATATTATCCATATAACTTGTCATATGTATATTTTTTTAAAAAAAAAATCTCGACATGTGGACCCACCTCAGCTTACGAATAATCCAACGTACAAAAATACGGGGTATAACACCTTTTTCGGTCAAAGACAAGATAGTATGGCTGCATAAATGATGTTGGATTGTGCAATATAATATCTTGTAATCGCGTGCCACAATTTTAGCATTGTTTGGTCATATTTGAAGCACTATTACATTTTTCAATCGACAACTTTTCACATTGCCATGTGTGGAATGTTCTGCATATGCCCCTGCTCTGTGCAACTATTTTTGCTTAATCAAGATGTATCGGTTTTTAAGGATTAAAGAAAAAGTAAAAATCTCTCTGCTTTGATGGAGTTGGCTACTTAATTCTGAAGCTTATTTTGGGCTGAAATTGCTGGTGCGTTTTAGCCATCTTGCGGTTGCATTTTAAGTTGAAACTGCTGTTGCATTTTAGCCATTCTGCTGCTTTACTTATGGTCATGAACTACTGTAATTTCAGCCACTTGGTTGTTGTATTTTTGGGCCATGAACCACTGCATTTTTAAAACTGAATCTCTGCTGCGCTTTGAGCTAACTCTCAGCCTCATTCTGAGTTGAATTGTTATTGTATTTTGGGGCTGAAAACACTACTTTTAGATTAACTTTGCTGCTACAAATTTTCAGCAAGCATTTACTATACTTGGCTGGGCCAATTCTTTATTTTGGTACCTATTTGAGGAGAGATTGTTGCTTGTGGTTGCTCTACTATTTTTACCGTTACATTATGCTGCCTCTTATACTACTTTTCTTTGTTTGCATGGACACTGTCATATCCCATTTTAACCGGGATTAAATTAGAAGTACGACATATTGGAGATTCCTGTTTTTGTTTACGTTAAGGAGTCGCCACCTAATTATTTATGGTGAATTAGGACACCTAAAGTTTATTAAAGTTATATTTAAAGTTTAACTCTGTTTAAGGTCTGCGAAACTTAAGATTCTAGGTAAGGGTTCAATTAGTCTAAAGGGAAGGTATTAGGCACCCTTTAAGACCCATTAACAATGGTTAACCGACCAGACTTACGATTAGTTAGGCTAAGTGTAAATATAGTATTATAGAAAAGAACATGGCTTTGTCAATATAACTAAAGTGGTAAATAGCCATGTAAGAATGCTATTTGAAATAAGACTTGTAGAAAATAATAATTTGTATAAAAGAGTACTGCTAATGCTATTTTGAAAAACGACTTACAAATATTGTTAAAGTTTTTAAATGAAAGTGTAATAGTGTTGTTTAAAATAATACTTGTAGAAAACATAATAATTTGTGTATAGTTAAAATAAACTAAAAGAAACGGAACATGTAATGTTTATATGTATTTGGGAAAAAGTGAGTTTATGCCGACTCACAAATTAAAAAAAAAAAAGAGTTATTGTGAGATTAATATTAAATAAAGCTTAAAGGTTTTATAGAAGGATTATTAGTTTAATGTATATTGTGCGAACGTTGTTTTAAACAAATATGTATTTCAAGTGTTGGAAAGGAACTAAAGTGAAAAAGTTATCCGTTGAAACTGATTTGCCTTTTATTTCTTAGAATAAGCTAACGTTATGTAAAATTCGTGACGTTTTAAACTTCTAAAATAGTAAGCATAAATTATGATTCCTTTGGCTAAAAGATATAGTCACGCTATTTCGAAAGTCAATTACTCAAATAAATGTTATAGATACTATAAATAGTTTTAAAAATAGAAGTGAATGTAATTTGTGGAATTAACTACCCATTGCTAAACTAAAACTCTTAATGTTACTAAAGTTTATCTTGATTAACAAGCACAAATGTTAGTCATACGATACAAGTTAAATGCACACAGAAATAAGATAAAAAGTAAAATGATTTAAATGGGCTCGGCCCACTTTCTGTTTGCTGCCACTGTTATGGTTGTGCTGATATGGTGGTGATCATGTTGGGCTGTTGGCCCAACGCCAAATGTGGAAGGAGACAAGTCCGAGGGACTCGTATGTGATAGCCATGCATAAAAATGAAAGAAAAGGATTAGTATATAATCAATGAATAAGACTAGACATGTATAATGTAAATTCAAAGATAGGATGGATCGGTGAAATGGATCAGTGACATGTATAGCATAAATTCAAGGAAATACCCAGTCCAAAACAAAGCTTTAGCCGTAACTAATGTTTTTTGAGAAATAGATGAAATGAACAGTAAGGTCCAAGTATCAGGCAAGCAGATACAGTGGGCGATGAAGTTATTAGAAACAACATTTTTTCGCACACGACTAGATACTTAACACTTGGGAAGCTCAATATAAAACATGACTGTAAACACAGCTTGAGACTGATTCTTTATATTTTAAGTCAAACAAAGTTGTACCGGGATCCATGTAGCTATCTCTGATAAAAACTTGACGCTAATCTTATCATAACTTGGTCACGGGTTAATGACGCATTAAATAAACAGAACTGAAACCAGATTATAACTCAAAGTTTAAGGAAAGAATTTGAACATACAACTCAGGATCCATTTTAGAATAGAGAAAGATTCAGTTTTTTATAACTGGGAAACAATAATCAGTCATGCTTTTATAAAGGAAATACACATCAAGACATGGTTTGATAGTTCACTATCAATGCTAGTTAGAATTATTTTTTATGGCATGTGCTACAATAGTTCAAATTAAGCAAGTTCACATTGGTTAATAGCCAAAATTGATCAGAGTGACTCAGCAACTGTCTATGCCTCTGAATTAAACAAATTTGTATTAGCACTAGTCCATATCAACCGAGGTAAACATTCATGATTTAGACCTTCGCTACTGACATAGAATTCTATTAACAGCTAGCCACATTTAATCTAAACAACAATGGTGGTACAAACTCAAAATCAGACCCGGGGTTCATATGGCATCAGCCATATCCAGACTTAAAGCAGACAGTTACATCAGTGTAAGCTATTCAACATTTCACCAAGCGAGATGCGGGGGAAACAACGGGATAGGGAAACACCAGGCCGACATTAATGTAAAGCTTAATGCATAATATCATAAGGTTGCCACAAAATCCAGTTTTTAAACCACTGAAACTCCACAGATTCAACCCTTTATCCAGTCTTCAAACACACATATGTACTTAGGATTTGCAAAGTACCAAAACACATTTAGAAGCATGTTTCATAGCTATGGAAGCCTAATATAATACTTAACAATATGGACTTAACTCAATTCATGACTTTGAATTAAAATCAAGATCAGGTGAAGGAATGTTATTAAGAAAGTTTCAAAACAGATTTGAGAAAAATCATATTAGCAACAATTGTGTTATCGACCATTAAAACTGCCATTAGCTAAACATAAAAACATATACGAATCCTATCAAGATACTAACTAAGACTAGATTGACTAACCACGGAACACACACAATTGAACCGACTGAAATGACAGACATGTGTGAACATATAAGCATTTATAAAACTGAAATTAAAGCAAACCAAATTAAGACACAAACATGCAGGACTATTAACTGCTAGACTGGAAAAACTAAACTAAGATGTGAACGTGTGGATGTTACTAAAAAAAACCGAAGCTAAACTAATTAAAACATGAATGTGCCTAATCCAAACTAATCAAAATATGCACAATCCTGCTGAGTTACTAAACTACAACCCGACCAACTGAGAATGGAACAAGGTTTAATACATGACTTATTAATGAAGCTAAACACAGAATTCGGATTTAAAACCAAACAGAATTCAACAACCAATATCGACATGTTGCATAATCATTCTATCATATCCAAATCTAAATAAATTAATTATATAACAGAATACATTATTCCAGACAAATAAAGCAAAAGAGGGACAGTGCTGACCTGCTTTAATCATATACATAATATACCCAAGATATATACACCATGGCACGTATATCAGATGTATATCGAATGTATATGCTCTTCTTACTTTGATAAACCACTGTATATCCTATGTATATTCGACTTTAAATAAGTTCTAAGTCTTGTAAATTTCATCTAATCATCCAAACTACAATAGACACATTTCAAATTCAATTAGCGATTAATATCCAATCCTAACAGCACCCGAACATCAAGCGAATGACACTACGACAGAGAAAGATACCTAACTACTGAAAATATAGCAGAAGGGCTAGATTCAAACCAAAGCAGAAACTACAAATTATAAATAATAAATATATCGAGTTTACCTTTTTTGTGCGCAGTGAAGTGGGTGCCGACGTCGTCGAATCTACCCTCGAACTCGAAGAATCCAAATTTGTACCCGATTAAAGTAATTAGAGTTTTAAAACAAAAAAAAAAAGGAATGGCAAATAGAGTTATTGTTGGCTGTTTTTGTTGATTAAAATTGATGCTTTTGTAGGGGATTTTTGGGTTCCAAAATCTTTTGATCGATGTCTGTTTTCTTGTTGATTTGTCTAAGTTGATTGGATTTTTTTTGTTCCAGAAATCCCCCAGGAATACTGGAAATCCCCGAAAACGCTCAGTAAGAAAAAACCTCCCTAAAATGTTTAATGATTCTGTTCTTTATAGGGAAATATGAGGAGAGAGAGGAGCGTATGAGAGAGAGGAGCGGGGGACAGAGGTGAGTGGAGAGAGCGGAAATGGTGGGAGGTGGGAGCGGCGGTGAAAGGGAGAGAGGGAGAGAGGAGGGAGGCGGAAAAAGAAGAAGAGGAAAAGAAAGAGGCGGAAATGGGATTAGGGTTAAAAGGGGAGGGGAAATGGAGGGGCTGGACCGAGTCGGGTAATGGGCTGGCCAATAATTCGTTTGGGCCGGTCTATTAATTTAAATATGGGCTGATATAAATGTGGGTTGGGTATTAAAATGTGGGTTGTTTATTTGGGCAGGGAAATAATATTGCATTTGTATTTTAAGCCATTAATTGGCTGAAAATTGTTGACCGTTCCTCCGCTAAAATATTTTGGGATTCTAATTTAATAACTGGTATAATATATATTATGTAAAGACAATTAATATGTAGAAGAATAAAGATTTTGCAAAAATGTGGTCTTGTAATAAATTTAACGAGTCCAAACCCGAAAAAACGAAACGATGACTAACCGTTTAAAATCTGTGATAGAGTAATACTTATAATGTTGAAAAAATAAAAGTAGCGATATTAATAGTAGTGAAAATAAATTATTTAGCTCGTCAGCAAATTTAGAAGCCCGGGTAAATTAAATAGGAAAGGGACAAAATTGGGTGTCAACAGACACCGCAACCGAAGAACCCAATTTTGGGGACCGAACGACACCGATCTTGCAAGGGGTCTTAATATAAGACCCCACGATGTCGCTAAATCAGGAACCTACATTTACATCTTCGTTTGTGTCTCTTTCTCCCTCGAAACGTAGTCCAATTGAAACCGAAAAGAGTGGCGAGCCAAACGGCGAACTGCTAAAACACTTTGTCCTTCCACAGGAGCCAAATGTGGCTTTAATTCGTCTCATTTTATTCCGTAATATTGTTTGTTTTCTGGTGTGATTGCAATTTTATTTGTGTTTGGTAGTTATTTTCTAATAGCTGTACTTTGCTTAATCGCGTAGAGTTTTTTTTTCTTTTAATTAACACTTATTTGATCAGTTATGAGTTGCCTTTAGTCAAGAATGTGATTTCTCCTCTAATTCTTAATTGCTTTCTCTACCCAAAACTTTATCTGTTTCGAATGAATCAAGCTAAATGGTTTTCGATTTTCGCTAACTTATTTAATTTAGAAAGGTCAGTAGGTTTACTCTATGAACTTTGGTCTTATATTTGAGAATAACATTTGTTTCAAATAATAAAGATGATAGTAGACTCACCTTTAATCTAAACCACGTTTTGGCCTTGGTCCTCTTTTAAGGTTAACTACTTTCTTATGCAAAAAATGTATTTGGACATCTGAAGCTTTTCTTCTATTTTTTTTTTTCAACTCTTGATCAGGAATCATTTTGTTGAAATGTTGTTACTTCAATCAATCTAAGGAGTACAAATTATTTCTTTTCTCCAAAGTGAACTTAGCCCTTTTAATTAACTTTAAGTCCGGTCGGTTAACCATTGTTAATGGATCTTAAAGGATGCCTAATACCCTTCCCTTTAGATTAGTTGAACCCTTACCTAGATTTTTTGGTTTCATAGACTTTAAAATAGAGTTAACTTTAGAAAATAACTTTAATTAACCTTAGGTGCCCTAATTCACCATAAATAATTAGGTGGCGACTCCCTAACTTTAATTAACCCCGGAATTATCGGAATGTTGTAAACCATTTTGACTTCGGTTAAAATGAGATATAACACCTGCTACATAAAAAAACTCATATGCGATCACCTTGTTCCCGAGTACTACATCTGGAGCCATTAGGTACAGGTGCGGGTAACCCATATGAGTTTTTTTATTTAATTAGGTCGGGTTTAAATGGAGCGGGTTTGAAAATAAAATTGGGTTATGTTGGCAATTTCCGTTAAGACAGGGATATATTTAAAAACTTTAATGATGAGAGGGGTATTTTTTGACCCAAAAAAAGTTCGGAGGATATTTTTAGCGCTTTTTCCAAAGTAGAAAGATATTTTTACGCTTTTCCCTTAATTTAATGAATATACAATGTTTAAATAGATTGTATATTTTTCCGTCGTTACGTAATGTCACACATCAATAATTTGAATAGATTGTATCGTTTGCCGTCGTTACATAATGTCACACATTAATAATTTGAAGAATAAACCGATAAGAACGGGATAGAGTTGTTATAAAAAGGTACGATAAAGGATCAAATAAGATTATTAGATAATATAAGTGAAGATAAAATGAGAAAAAAAGAAAAGTAAGGTAACGACACGATCACACGAAATCGGTCATTACATAAAATGAGACTTTAGTCATTAAAGAAAATTGGATTTAACGATACGATACAATAAAATTTAAGTAACAACCAAAACAAATATTGTATTTAAACTAACAACATAATACAAGAGGTAACAACCATCCAAACAAGCTGTTAATATTTGCATAAGAAATGAATACGGAAAAGGCTCAAATATGTCATCGAACTATCAGAAATGACTCATTTATGCCACTCGTTGAAAGTTTGGCTCAAATATGCCACTGCCGTTACCTTTTTGGCTCATCCATGCCATTATTCACTAACGGTGGTTTTAAAATACCAGATATGCCACGTGGCAAAATTTATTGGTCCACGTCACTTAAATGAAAACCAGCCAAAATAAATCCTAATTAAACCAACGGAAAAGGCTCAAATATGCCATCGAACTATCAGAAATGGCTCATTTATGCCACTCGTTGAAAGTTTGGCTCAAATATGCCACTGCCGTTACCTTTTTGACACTCCGCAATTAAAAAAAAATGAAAAGTCAATAAAACTAAATTGTTCTTACGTTAAGCTCTCCTTTTTCCTTTCAAAAGATGCATGTTAAGAAATAACATTTATTCCGCTTAATTTAATGAACCTTTTTATGAAATTGATATTGCAATAACCTTTTCATGTTAAACTTAACTATTTTATCCTAAATTATGTAAGCTATTAATTATCCCATATTTTGCAAAATATTTAATAATAAAAAAAGTGAGAAATATACTTTTGCAATTGTTTACTATTATTACTGTTTGGAGATTGTATTTTCGTTAACAATAGTTTTTTTCAAACATTTTCAGAATATATATATGAAAATAATCTTCTATAGTTTCTTTTTTAATATAATTTGAAATAAGTTTAACGGAAAAGGCTCAAATATGTAACGGCAGTGGCATATTTGAGCCAAACTTTCAACGAGTGGCATAAATGAGTCATTTCTGATAGTTCGATGGCATATTTGAGCCTTTTCTGTTGGTTTAATTAGGATTTATTTTGGCTGGTTTTCATTTAAGTGACGTGGACCAATAAATTTTTGCCACGTGGCATATCTGGTATTTTAAAACCACCGTTAGTGAATAATGGCATGGATGAGCCAAAAAGGTAACGGCAGTGGCATATTTGAGCCAAACTTTCAACGAGTGGTATAAATGAGTCATTTCTGATAGTTCGATGGCATATTTGAGTCTTTTCCCTTATGAAGTCCAAGCGCCCCCCACCTTTTAAATCTTTGGGTAAATAACGTACTTAAGTCTTAAGATGAAAATGTCTCAAATGTCTGTGAATAAAGGTAACGTTTTGTAAGTAAGTAAAACTTAACCCTACACATAATCATTGAAATGTAGTAAGGCCTCGTTTTGATATTGGTTATAACTCGAATTTTATCTTGTAAACCGAGTGACTTTTTTTATTTATTTTAAATAGTTCAAAGACATAAATACAACAAGAATGTACGCGCAAAGATTGAGGATTTTATCTGCAACATTGTAACACTAAGAGAAAGAACAGAAAGAATGCCGGTTAAAATCAGTTTCCACTGAATTTGAAGCATTTACTGGTTAACTCCATTTCAACCGTTTTTCATCTAATATACATACGTTGGCAAAATATCTACAAAAAAAGACCAGCTTAATTTTGAGAGACACTTGAATACAGACGTCGTATTCAGCTTAATCCCAGATCATAACTAGGTAGATAACTATACTGCAGTTAACGATGCTGTTTCAACAAGGCAGAGATCCAATTGCAGAATATTACAACTCTAGGGAAGTTATATGGTAGAAAATACTAATTCTTCAGTAACTTTCTCGGGGCGTTCCTCAGAGTCTTCCAAGCCTCATTATTCATTGCATGGCAATGGCCTGAAGACCCAGTCCAGGATGTGCAAGGAGCAGCAACATCACATACAAAGCAATAACACTGCACCAAAACACAAAGGCACACAAGATGATTAATTTAATACAACATCAACTATATAAGACATAGCTTTGAAGCATTAGAATGTATTACATATGACTACAGGTAAAACTAGAGTAACAATACAAAGAATGTACAACAACAGTAAGGTTTTTATGTTTGTAGAGACACTCGTGGAAGTTTCAATTCAGAACTGCCACATTTTTTTATCTGAATTTATGGAGCTAACAATGGATTGCAAGGATATTTCTTTCTTTTCAAACAAGTCCAATTTTTGAACATATAAATAGTCAGACATCAACCCAACACAGATTAGCTCTCACCTAGACCAGTAATTTTTCATGGCAATACAAAATCTACAAAGCTATAGAAAATCCAAATAAATTGGTAACTCAAACATGTCTTACAAAAAGCGTTATATATTCAGCTAAAATAGTTTTCAGATGAATAACTGACAATGCTAATCTCACAACTTAAACCACTAGAAAGAAACAGTTCTCTATTACTAAGTTATATCTTCTATATGCCAACAGATATTTCTTACCTAATTCTTTTTAAATAGTAGAAGCTAAGAGGTAACATGATAACAGAGGCTTACTACTGAAATACCTGAACCAAGAACATTATACTAGAATTAGATGCATAAAGTTAAAACTTCAAATGAAATAATCGCAGTTAAACTGCACCAAAGCTCAAAGGCACACAAGATGATTAATTTAGTACTACAAAAACTATGTGTCAATCCCAATCTGATTGAGTCTAAAAATGATTAATCTAATGACATAAGAAAACTACATAATTAGGAAAATAAAACAAATATTACCATTTCACAGTGGGTCTGGTGACCTGTCTTCTCAAAAGGATATTTGGCGCAAGCATGCCTTGGATGTGGAAAATCTCGACATGCCACCTTTTGACCATCAAGAACAACAAACATTTTATTTGTAAAATTGGACATTAAGAATAAAAGGTTTATCCAAGGCTGAAAAGTTATACAGGGGCACAAAATCAAGAATGGTAGCCAAATGATGGTTGGAAACAAGAAACCAAAGGGACCCCTCTTGGCAAAAACTAGTGATTAACTCTTGGCAAAAAGTAGTGATTAACTACATGGGGCTTTTTCAGCAACTACTCGAAAGCATCAAGATTATTAGAAACAAAGTGAGAAATTTACGGGGTCATAAGGATCAAAATCAAGGACGAATATGTAAAAGGTAAGTGTACATAGATAAGGAATCGTGAGAAAAAGCAAAAGATTATAATCCAGCCTTTTGTTTGTTCTCTGGGAAGTATGAATTAGGAAATTATCCAGGATCAATCCAACACTTGTTGGTTGTTCACCAAATAAGTATATTTTCAACACAGTGCAGGAAAAACTCAACTGGGATATTGAAGTCAGACTAATGATAATATAATTCAAATTGTGAAATTTTAAGAACTGGTTCACCGACTAATTAAGTTAGTGTTTGTATCACTTCACCCCAACACCATCAGGAGATTATCAGTATCATTTCATGCTAAGGGAGAGTGGTGTTCGATTTAGAGGAGAAAAGTTCTTTGTCATTAACTCCTCCATTATATTAGACTTAATCTGTACATTAATGATGTGATATCTAAAGGGAGATGAAAAATCACCTCAAGTGTAAGTGCAACCACATCGCCCATATGACTAATTGAACTAGTAGGCATTTACCTTTCTTACTGGGCTTCAAGCCTTCAAGTTCATAGACTCATAGTCAAAGAAAAGGCATTATCATTGAAAAGTCAGAAGTAGAATTACTATTTATAACAAAGCAATATACTAAATTCAAATTCCTCTTTTTCATAGCCTTGATACAACTAATCATCGTGAATCCCATGTTTAATATAAAAAAAGGGTAGCCCAGTGCACTAAGCTCCCGCTATGCGTGGGGTCCGGGGCAAGGCCGAACCGGAAAGGTCTATTATACGCCGCCTTAACCTGCATTTCTGCAAGAGGCTGTTTCCATCGCTCTAACCCCTGACCTCCTGGTCACATGGCAGCAACTTTACCATGTTTAATATAGTAATCCTTATCATTATAGTTCTCCAGTGGACTAGATCTGTAGAAAGTAAAGTTACCTTTTTGAACATCTCGAATAGCTCTATCGTATCTCCTTTTCAAAAATCACAAGTCACTCTAGCTGTTATAAGAACCCAATCATTAAGGAAACTTGACCACATTTCATGTAGTAAACAATTTCATATAAGGAGACTTTCTGACCGATCAATAAAAATTCATCCTTGCATCTTTATTTTCACAATCAAAGCTAAAGAGAAGCAGAACCAGTCAAAACAGGGTCCCAACTCCACTCCCAGAAGGTTAATTACAAGATTAAACATAGGCCATTTAATGCTCCAGCAATTTAAAGTTATACATTGGCACAAAATCAAGAATGGTAGCCCAAAATGGTTGAAAACAAGAAAAAAAAAAAAGGAACCCCACTTCACAAAAAGTAGAGATTAAACCATACCTGGCCTTTTTCAGAGACAACTGAGATATCAGGAGCATCATCATTCTCACAAAAAGAAAGCTTTGAGATATCCACTGAGTCGTAAGGATCAAAATCAAGTATAAAACACTCCTCTTTCTCTTCATATTCCTTCAATTGCTCTCTCTTTTTGAGACAAAAGATGGATCTCAATGGACTTCCTTCATCAGAAGAAGATGAAGAAGAGAAATCAATTATCAATGGGGTAACACATTCCGAATTGCCGAGTTTCTTCGCCATTTTTTACTGTACAGTAAACGCTTAACGGAAACAATTTCAAACATCAAACGCTAGAAGAAGGAGAAATGTTTATGGAGTCTTGTCAAAGGAAGGACCGGACAGTTGTAGTATGTGGTTGTTCAAATTTCGATTTCTTTTCTTTTGGGGAAGAGGAGTAGCCGTAGACCTTTTCTATTCTCCCCCACAATGGGCCACCTAAAGGCTTTTTATCTCTCGTCATTTTTGCACTTCTGTTCCTATTAACTTTCTTTTTGTACGGATTGTCCCTCAAATGCGCTAATCTTTTAATTTTTGTCCCTCCAATTGCGGATCTTTAATTTTTAGCCTTCACCTAATACCATAAAGTTTGGAGTTCGAATCCCAATTCAGTTAAAAAGAATCGCAAGGTAGAATTTCCTGGCAAAATTAGATATAATGTATGAGATGGTAAATTAATTTAAGTGTTGATGCACCAATTTGCAGTATATATATAAAAGTGGGCAATTCTGCGAATTGCTCTTCTTTTGGGGTGGTCTTTAAATTTTGCCCCTCATATTTGCGGTCTTTAAATTTTGCCCCTCATATTTGTGGTCTTTAAGTTTTGCCCTTAGCTTGGATACCTGAGGTTCTGGGTTCGAACCCCCGCTCAAGCATAAAATAAAAAAATAATTTCGCAAGGCAGGGCTGGAGGGAGTGTATGCCGGATCCGGCATAAAGTCCTTAAGGAAAAACTAAAGTTATGCCGGAGGGGGCATAACTTTTCCTCAAGGCATAGTTTTAGTTATGCCTTATGGGGCAAAACTTTTCCATAAGGAACTATGCCTTATGGGGCAGACTTTTAATTAAGACATAACTAAAAGTAGGCCTCATAAGGAAGAATTTTTCCTTAAGGCAAACTTTTAGTGTTGCCTTAATGAAAATTTCCGCCTTATGAGGCATACTTTTAGTTATATTTTATGGGGCACACTTTTAGTTAAGACATAACAAAAAGTATGCCCCATAAAGCGGAACTTTTCCTTAAGGCATAATTAAAAATTTGCCTTGAAAAGTAAAAAAAATAAAATATATGTCTCAAAGCAAAGTCTGCCCCCTCCGGCATAACTTTTCCTCAAGGCATAGTTTTAGTTATGCCTTATGGGGCAAAACTTTTCCATAAGGAACTATGCCTTATGGGGCAGACTTTTAATTAAGGCATAACAAAAGTATGCCTCATAAGGCAAAATTTTCCTTAAGGCAAACTTTTAGTGTTGCCTTAATGAAAAGTTTCGCCTTATGGAGCATACTTTTAGTTATATTTTATGGGGCACACTTTTAGTTAAGGCATAACTAAAAGTATGCCCCATAAGGCGGAACTTTTCCTTAAGGCATAATTAAAAGTTTGTCTTGAAAAGTAAAAAAAATAAAATATATGTCTCAAAGCAAAGTCTGCCTCCTTCGGCATAACTTTAGTTTTTCCTTAAGGATTGTATGCCGGATCCGGCATACACTCCCCCAGCCCTGCCTTGCGAAATTATTTTTTTATTTTATGCCTGAGCGGGGGTTCGAACCCAGAACCTCAGGTATCCAAGCGAAGGGCAAATCTTAAAGAACACAAATATGAGGGACAAAATTTAAAGACCACCGCAAAAGAAGGGCAATCCGTGCAAAAGAAATGTATAAAAGTTGGGTAAGTAGGAAATTTTGGATAAGCTATAAAGTTGAGGAAATGGGCTAGGGCCGCTCACATATGGTTTGCTGCACGTTGCCATTACCAGAAGGAGTATAACTTGCGTTTGCAAGTTTTATATCTTCATAATTAGAATAAATTTATTTAAAACAAAAAAAAAAAAAAAAAGGAAATCAGCAAAGAGAGCAGTTAGTATGTTCAGTGGCGGAGCCACACTATGCCGAGGGTGTTCATCCGAACACTCTCGGCGGAAAAAAATACTGTTTTTACAAAGTTAAAAGTATTTTTTATGTATATATAGTAGATGTTGAACCTTTTTAGGCTTGTTCATATGTTTATTTTTTTTATATTTTGAACCCTCTCGACGAAAATCCTGACTCCACCACTGAGTACGTTTGGTCAAAAGAAGAGCAATCATCATGTAAAATTTACCTTGGATTAAAGATGGCAACCAGGTACAATCCTAAGTCTCAATAGGGTAGCTATGTTCGTACAATGGGTTGAAAGGGCTAACTTTTTTTTTTTTTTGGGTTATATATTAGAAGTGGAATCTTTTTACTATGCCATCATTGGGGTTCATTAGTGGAGTAATGATTGGAGGCATTAATTTATTAAGGAAATCATAAGCTGTTAGTTTTGGAAAAATAGCTACGGATTACAAAGTGAGGCAACCGAAAAGCATTGTTTCGGCTTTCTTTAATCAGAAAAGGGTCAAAATTACCCCTGAACTTTCAAAAATAATTTATTTATATCCTTCGTTATACTATTAGGTCAATTGTGCCCTTACCGTTATATTATGAGCCAAATATACCCCTGAACTTTCGAAAATAGTTTATTTATGCCCTTCGTTATACTATTGGGCCAATTGTGGCCTTACCATTATACTATGGGCCAAATATGCCCTTAAGCTACACGGCCTGCCATGTGTCACAATCACAATGGCCAAACCCATTCCCCCCTATAATTACACTCAGATTAAATTAATCACGGAATCCGACCCGTCACTTTATTTCACTCAACCCGTTTTGGTTATTTCAAACAAATAAAGTACATGTACCCGTTTTGTTTGCATTGTTTTCATTTCTATGAAGAAAGGATAAATTTGTTTTTGTTACTGTAACGATCATATTAACGTGGTGAAAAATTATATTTGAGTTTTCATTTTGTATACTACCATATTTTACATAAACGAAACCTGTAATGAGATAAACAAAACAGGTACGGGTACTTTATTTGGGTTTGAAATAAACAAAACGAGTTAGGTGAAATAAAGTGACGGGTCGGATCCGGTGATTAATTTAATCTGGGTGTAATTATAGGGGGAAATGGGTTGAGCCATTATGATTGTGACACGTGGCAGACCGTGTAACTTAAGGGTATATTTGGCCCAAGTATAACGGTAAGGGCACAATTGGCCCAATAGTATAACGAAGGGTATAAATAAACTATTTCCGAAAGTTCAGGGGTATATTTGGCCCATAGGATAACGGTAAGGGCACAATTGGCCAAATGGTATAACGAAGGGTATAAATAAACTATTTCCGAAAGTTCAAGGATAATTTTGGCCCTTTTCCGTTCTTTAATTCCGTTTGTATGTCGTCATGGACTCTTAGAAATTTAATATTAAATTAATGGTTATGCTTATTGAATTGGTGTAGATCATGATATGGAGATATATTTGTACCTTTAAATTGAGGTCTAGAACATTGAACTTTAGTCTAGGCTTGAAATTTAGGAAATAAAGATAGTTGACCCATTAATTGACATCAAGGTTGAAACTTGATTATAGATTTAGACTCCATGTTATGGGTAACGTGTCCATTTAATCAAAGTTGAATTTTGGATAGTTGATTCGAGGGGCCGGTTTGAATTGACCAAAAGTTTATGACGAGGTCAAAGTGCATAGGAAAATTCGCTCGTACTCTGTCAAATTCTAGTATAGTTTAAGATATCGTCCCACAGAGATTGGAACCACCTAGGCTACAGATGTGTATTATCTTGGGTACTATTTGAGAGAATCAAATTGATGAAAGGAGAGGTTTTGAAATTATAAACTACTTAAAATAAAATAAACAACTTATTATAAAATTTAGAAAGAAAAGAGTTGGGAGTCGTTGAATCCACTTGGTACAATTATAATAAAATCTCATTCTATTAAATTTCACAAAAGAATAGAAAAACTTATTTGACTTGATATGTGTTATGAGGAATAAAGATCTCTTGCGATTAACCCTTAAAATCACTAAACTTATTTGAGTCAGTCCCTCCGCGAGAATTAGAACTGAAAGAAATAAGATAGAGACCCCTCAAATCATTAAACTTATTTGAGTCAATCCCTTCGTGAGAATTAGGACCGAAAGAAATAAGATAACAATTTTAAACCAACAAAATTCTTTGAGTTAATCCCTCTGTGAGAATTAGGACTAAAAAAAATAATATTGAGATTTTTGAATCGATAAACTAGCTTGAATTAATCCCTCCATGAGAATTAGGAATAAAAGAAGCAAGATCAAAGATTTGAATATCAAAACATGAAAAGAAATTAAAGTAAAGACAATATTATTACATCATACCAAGCTTCTTCAGCTATCCCAACAAAAAGAAACTACTCCATTAAGGAGTATGTAACAAAGAAATCAAAAATAAAATACTACTCCTACAAATATAAAATAAAAAGAAGAGAAATAGAGCAAAGACTATTTCTTGTATCTTGCTAAAAATTGGATGCCCTTTGTCTTCAGAGTAGCTTGCTACTTATAGAAATGGATGCCTGACTTTTTCTCCATATACGCATTTGTGGATGCCATAGATGCGACTGTAGTAACGGACGCGTTTGTGGATGCCATAGATGTCACGACCCAACCTAGGGCCATGACGAGTGACCGAGCTTAACCTGCCTGATAACCTAACTTATGTTACCTGTACTCAAACATCCCAAAACATATTTATATATATATGTAACATATCACAATGCAAGCCAACGAGGCTGCTGATGCTTCTGTACAACAAAACATTGGCCAGTAAGGCCAAACAGTATCCATGACACTCACACTGTCCGCAGACTACTAGAAGAGTATGACCATGCATAAGTGACGGAACAGGGCCCCGTCGTGCCCATAATATATACACACAAAATTATACCAAAACAGGAACAGTCTCCGAAGCAAGTGGAGCTGTCTGACTCTCAACGCTGACTCCTCCTAGGTGGCTGAATTGTCTGACCGCATCCCTGAACCTGCGGGCATGAAACGCAGCCCCTGAAGAAAGGGGGTCAGTACAGAATATGTACTGAATATGTAAAGCATTACTGAATCATAAGTAAGGAAAAGCGTAACAGTAAACAAGTTTAGAAAGCAACCCGGAAGTAACCTGGAACAGCATTTTGAACCATGATATATGGTCCCTTACACAAATTCTTGCATACATAATATAAATATAGAATATCCTACTCGTAGCCGCTTCCGGCTAATAATACAATAGTCCCTTCGGACGGCCTCTTCCGGCTAATAACACAATAGTCCCTTCGGACGGCCGCTTCCGGCATAATGATGATGGCCCCTTCGGGCAGCAGCTTCCGGCATAATAATAATGGCCCCTTCGGGCAGCCGCTTCCGGCTTAAGAATATCATAATCCAGCTGATCAGGTGGAACAATAACAATACATATGATATCCAGTATGAATATGTAGTGAAGTCACAAAACGTTGCTTGTCAATATAGTATGAAACATTTTATAGAAGTCAAGACATGAGTCGTCATAGAGTTCCTAAAAATAGAAGCTGATATATATCGACTATTATCCAACGTACACAAGACTGAAGGGGGAGGCTCAATCACTGGAGAGTTCTAACATCAAGAAGTGAATAAGAATCATAAATCACACTCGAAACTTATGAATAGGATTACCCCAAAATTCATATCATTCATCACTTAGATCTAAGACATGCCAAAAGAAAGAAGGGTTAGCTTTACATACCTTTGGCGTTTATTCGTAACACAACACGTATACGCTGCCCAAAGTTTCAACCTATATTAAGACGTCAAGAATTATGGTTAAGCTACGGGGAGATTCAAAACGTATTCTAACGTTAGTAACTCCTTTCTAGATGTTTATACGATGTTTTCCTTATATCTAAACCAACTACATACAACCAATCCAACATCAATAATCATATGTTCAATACCAACCCGCACAGCCCACACAACGTTCCAAACAACCCACATTCACAACATTAAATAACGATTGACATACGGCTACTACATTCTCAAGTTATTCCTAATAGTCTGTAGCCTTAACGTTTTCATGTAACAACTTTACAACAGCCCAAGCAACATAAATACAATGTATATTCTTAACTATCATTAATCCTCTAAGCGCAACAAGATCAACAACAACGTATCAACACAGCCCGTACCTTACAACACTCGATAATAGTTTACATGCGATCATGACACATCCAATTTATTCTTGTTAGTCTATAGTCACAATATTTCGTCAAAACGATTATATAACAGCCCAACCAACATACAATACAATGCATAATCTCAATTATCATCAATCTCCCAAGCTCAATAAGAACAACAACGACACATCCAAAACAGTCCTTAACCGATCAACATAAAAGATGTTCGGAATTCTTGCAAACGCTTACGAACATACTAAGCGAACTACACACAATTTTTACACATTATTTCATGTCTTCTTTTCATATAATTTCAGTAAGTTACGACCAGCAGTCACACGACAACTACATCATCAATTCATACGCAACTAAGCTACATTGTCATCACTATAAACCTTACAACAACCCACAAACAATTTTAGTTCCAACTCTAACCATTAAATACCTTCATTTCCACCATAAAATTCATGACAACAACCATCAAAATACCAAGTAAAATCAGTTCACTATCTTCCACACAAAACAGTCCACTACACGGCCTCAATTCAACAAAATAACATGTTCATATCAACACAACTTCACCTTTAACCTTCCAATTCTTTTCATTCTTTTTACCATGCAATCTATGATAGCAACAACCATAATTACTAAATAAAATCAGTCCATTTTTTCACACCAAACAGCCCCCTACGGCTTCCACAATGCCTCAACATCAACACCCACAATTTCATACATGCAATTCACATTTACACATGCACAACATATCCAAATCACCCTTAAAACAGCCCCTACGGCTTCAACAACATTTCAACACCAACATTCATAATTTCATACATGCAACTTATATTTACACATCTACCATACGTTTTAAACCACCCTTAATACATGCAAAAGAAAGTTAAACCTTACCTTGACAATTTGACTTCTCAACTTGGCTAGAGTTTGTGTCTTGAATTTAATTCTTGTTCTTGCTATCTAGGGTCAATCCCACGTTGTTATACACCTTCCAAGGGGTTGAAATGCTTGAAGAAAATTTTTTTTTGAATCAACTTGGAGAACCCAAGTTCTGGCCGTGAGCTATAAGAGTTTGCATGGCCTGTTTATGGTTTCTCCTTCACTTGAAACATAATGGTGAATGTATAGAACACTTTAGGGGTTTAATGGTAAGAAAAATAGAAGGGCTGGCCGTGAAATGGTGGTGGAACTGCCATGGCTGGTTGTGGCTCTCTCTCTCCCTTCACTTGGTGAAGATGAGAGCCTCTCTCTCTAAGTTCACTTTGTGGAGTTGGGAAATGAGTTAGTGGCTGAACTTGGTCAACAAAGTAGACCATTTTGCTTCCCAAGAGGGTCTTACATGTCCCCCCAACTCAAGCATGGGCAAAAATCTGATATTTTCATGTGGTAGTGGGGCCCACACAGCCACTAGTGTATAATTAGTGAATATTTAAGTCTCAATCCCCACTTAATAATCCAATCATGGTTAATTAATCCCTAATCTCCATTAATATGTTTATACTAAGTAAAAATTTATAAACACTTAGTTCTAATTTAGAAATTAAGAATTAAAGGTTTCTATTTCGTGTCCGGGAAGGGTTCCGTTTTTTACTCACGTCGATTCCTTCGCGAATAACTCGACGTATAAAAATACGGGGTCTAACAATAGATGCAACTGTGGTGACGGACACGTCTATGGATGCCATAGATAGGACTGTGGTGAGGGACGGTGCCATAGATGCGATTGTAAATTTTCACGGATGTTTCTACGGAGTTGTAGATGCATAAGTGGTTCTATTTTCTTTGGCAATTTGTTCCTTCCCTTTATTTCTCTTATATTCTTTTTCCTGCAAGATTTGTTAGAAGATATGCGGGAATATGATAGTATTATTCATGTTTTATTTATAAATCTTATTTTTTATATACAAAATTACGTGACTAATTTATATCCATCAGTTTACTTTGATCCCGTGGTATCTTAAAATTATAAGATTAGTTTCCCTAGACTAATTTGGACCGTTATTTATGTTATTGAATAGATTGAGACAATTGGAGACTGTTGAAGAGAATTTGGTGTTTCAAGAGAAGTTTGCTTTCCGATTATAAGGCAAGTGAGACTTAAACTCTTAGCTTACTTGCTTTTCATAAAAAGCATATGGTTTGTGTTGGATGTATGCATTTAAACAATTTAGTTCGTGTGAGTGGGCAAGCATGATCTAAATTGGATTATTTTCAAGTGTCTAAAGTAATGACCGTATGAGTCCTTTAGCGTAATTTCGCTTAAATAGATACTTGCTAGATATGTAGAGTCTTGAATTGGTATTGACTGGATGTTTGTTCCACTTTATCATATATTCAGAGGGTCATACTCCGACAGGCCCTATTGGGTTCGGTTGGAGGTAGATGCCAGAATTATAAGTGACCCGGGTAAGATGTGGATAAATAATGCCCACTCCAGAAGACGGGGTAAGACATGGACAAATACGTACCATGTCCCGTGAACATAGATTTAGCTTCAGTGTATTTTGAGGTAGATGCCAGAATTATAAGTGACCCGAGTAAGATGTGGGTAAATAATGCCCATTCCGAAAAACGGGGTAAGACATGGACAAATATGTACCGCGTCCCGTGAGCATAGATTCTGATTCAGTTTATTTCATGCCTTGCTTGTTTATGTTTCATGATTTCAGCTTCAGCTTTAGTGTTTGTATATATTTAATATACTTGTACTATTTAAGTTCTTTTATGCATTATCAGGGATTTCAAAGACTTGCCCCGGGGGTAAGCTGAGAGTGTCGATGATCTTGCTGGGTCTTTTAGACTCACGCTTGTTGATATTTGTATGTGTGCAGGTGTGGTCAACGACGACTAGGTAGCCGATAACTGGTATTCCAACTTTCTTTAGTCTAGTTCAGTCAAGGTGAGCTACCATTAGATCATGGCGGCCTCTTCTTCTTTCTGACTTGGTAGTATTCCGAGCTGCGACTCGTACTCTTGTATTTAGACTAGTAGTTCCATGACTTAGACATATTACGGGATTTATGGGCAGACTCAGTATTCGTATTACGTTACCGCACATGTCATTATATTATAAGACTTTGAGTATTATTCTTCTTCATAGTTTAATTATCCGCAGGATTAGCGTAGAGGGTTCGTCTCATGGGTAAAAGCTCGTCAGGTATCCTGTCGCGGCTTAAGTGTCAAATTTGGGTCGTGACACTATTAAGATTTCAAAGTCTGGTTATTAGCTGCATGACTAAGTGATTGATCACTTAATTTTATAGGAGACTCCTTCTGAAGACCGATTAAGCAGATAAAGTATTAAGAGGAAAATAAATTTATTCATTGAATGGAATGGTCAGTATTCTCATTGTTAAAAATTAGAAAAACTATAGAGAAAATATATAACGATAAACTCATTGTATATTTCAGTGTATTGTTCATTGCATTGAATCAAAATAGCAGACTAGATCACTATTTATAAAACTAAAGGGAATAAAATATATAAGAATATGATATTTTTCTTATAGATTTTAACCAAAAACAAAATAAATATTCTAGAATATTTCTGCATCAAAAGGAACATATATATTCTTCATTTAATATAGATCCTAAATTAAAAGAAAATCATACTATAAATATTTCTAGAGTATATTGTTTACACTCATTGAGCAGGTTTTCCATTTTTATTTTTATACTTAATAATGACGGATTCAAATTTAAATGTTAAAGGTACTAAGTTGAGAGATTGAATTTTTTTGTAGGGCAAAAATTATTTTAGTCCTTCAGTTTTAATCTAAAAATCAAATACCTTCTCCAACATTGAACAATCGATATTTTCATCCTCTTGTTTCTACTTCTGGCCATTGACCGGTAACTCTAGATTAGTTGAACGATCATCAAAAAGCTAAAATGAAATTTTTCACTTATACTCTAATTAATTAGTGGGTGCCCTAATTAATCATATATAATATATTTCATAGTTTTCCTCTGTTAATTAATTCTAGTACATCTCTGCCGTCTTCATATTTCCAAAGAACATTTCAACTTTGTGACCATGTGATCTTAACCCTAATTCACAAACTAATAAATCTTGATGCAATTAAATGTAAGATTCACTTTCAAAACATCTAGATTTTTATGGAACCTACTGCATCTGAAGAGAAGTTGGATGATAACGCAATAATGCTATTTGGATTTTAAGGAACAAGCTTTTTCTTTGGTTGACGATGATGATTCAGTGAAGAAGAAGATTATAAACCGTTCGAGCATTGTCCTTGAAGCTATAATTAGTTGGTGATGTGATGTGATGTGTTTCACAGGTGTTGCTGCTCGGTATTAGGACTTACCAATTTCCTTTGGTGAACCATATTTTTCTTTGGAAATATGCAGAATTGTTTAGGTCAACGGAGAAAAAATGATGAAGGTGTAGAGACGCATTAGAATTAATTAATGGGGGAAAACTGTGGAAAAATTATGTATGATTAATTAGGGTACCCACTAATTAATTAAGAATATAAGTGAAATTTCATTTTACCCCTTTGAGTATCGGTCAACTAATTTAAAGTTACCGATCAATGGCTAAAAATTGAGATAAGAGGATGAAAATGTCAATTGTTCAATGTTGGGAAAGATATTTAATTTTTAAAATAAAGGTGGAGGACTAAAATAATTCTCACCCATTTTTTATATCCAACATTATATTTCTTTTTTAAAAGAAAGTTTGACCCGACATATTAAATTATGTCGAACACACATATCCATTGTTGAAGCAGCCATTAATTTTATTTATTAGAAATGCTCTCTATGTGAACAAGAAAGTTTGACCGACATATTAAATTATGTCGAACACACTTATCCATTGTTGAATCAGCCATTGATTTTTATTATTAGAAAAATGCTCTCTATGTGAACAGTGGAGTCGGTGAAGACAAGAACCAGTGCTCTTCCATTATGTGATCATCGTATGTGTTCGCTATGTACTAACATTCTTATCAGCATATGGGCCTCCCGTCCCTGACTCGTCGGTACATATTTTGAAAATTCTAAACTATTACTCCTTCCGTTTCATAATAAGTGATTTTTTAGTTTTTTCAAAAAAATTCAAAATAAGTGGTGCTTTAGAATTTCAAAAATATTTTGAGTAGACTCTTTCAAAACTGTCCTTATTTAAATAATCAAGATACAGTAAATACTTTATTCTTTTTCTAGGCATTTAATTATTTAAGCATAATTTGATTAGGGGTAAGTTAGTAAAAATACTTCTAATTTTCTAAGAGTGAGTAATTTCTTAAGAGGTGTGCATGAGATAAAAGAATCATTTATTATGGAACGGAGGAAGTATTATACTTTGGAATGTTAAAAAGCTAAACTTGGAAAAAAAAAAATCCCCTAAACTTGGAGATAAGACAGGGAGGAACAAGCCCAATGCGAGTCCAAGGAGGCTGCTACGAAATTTAATACGTTAAAGTGCAAGTGGTATTCTCTAACTGAACTAAGAAAGAATCAAGGAGCACATGGGAGATCTTCCACAAGATATGACTCTTGCTATATTAATAATTATTTTATCAGTGCTTCTTGTTGTCTATATAAATTTCTAGATGCAACGCCTGCCGGTTCAATTTGCTCTTTAAAAAAGAGACCTGATCCAGCGATAGATTCAGAAGTTTAATTCATGAATTTGGAAGTTTAGACAAGAGAACGATTAAGTTTAGGATAAATTATTTATATATTAAATGAGTTTCTCAACACATATACATAATTTAAGAGAAAATTACATACTTCTACCGAATTTGTAACTCAATGGTGTACATGTAGATGGATCGCCCCCCTACTCCGTCGACTCATTTTCATAAATGTTGATTATGTAAGATCTGTAAGGTTAGGTATAATGGATCCTCTGACACTTAGTCAGGTCGTGCAATTAACTTTTGATTTGAATTAAATGACCGTTTTTAAGTCCCACTAATTGCAATGGAGGCTTTAATCCGAGGTCATTGTTCTACTACATCTAATTTATTTCTCATAAACCTTTATTAGGCAGGAAGTGTAACCACGTACACAATTTCCGTTATTCCATAGGACCAGTCCTTGCCCCATTTTTTTATTTATGCTACGGGTTTGGCTAAAATAATGGGATCGTTTTTTGTCTTTTTTTCTAATTTTTATTGACAAAATGGCTTGGCCTTAAGTGCATATATGGTCACCAATGGCTGCAGTGTAAGTTGTGTTTGTTTAGCTACTTCTGTGTATTTTTCTACATACATACAAGTTAAATCAAAGTAGGTTATATGTCAGTTATGTCTTTAGTTGGATTAGTCATTGTGGACCAATTAAAATCTTCATCCATTTTCCCGAGTAATTATTATCTTAACTTGACTTTGCTTAATTCCTGGTTTTTTGTAAAAATGAAGTAAAGCGATCTTTCAAATCCTAACGCAATCATCATATTTCACTAAACAAATAAAGCCAAGAAGAAAGAAAACAGACATCATTGTCATTTACACCTTCTTGGGCCCAAGGTGGATGGGAGTTTAAGTTTATTCGTCTACCATGATAATGAAATGAATGAAACCACCTCATTATATTTTAGTTTTTTTCCTTCGGCATTTGACATTTTAGCTGTATAATTTTCACTCTGTTCGTGCTATACATACACTTATTGAGAGATGACAGCTCCCTATATATCTCAAATTTTAATTTTTAAAAAGGTTTGGTATATAGGCGTATATCTCACTTGGTGAGTTCACTCATATTTCCTCAAAGCAGAAGGTTCTAATGCTCATGTTAAGTTATTTTTTTAAAAACAACTATGGGTGCATATTAAAATCTAAAAAGTTTTAATCTGTTAAAAGGAATACTCTTCTATTAAACTAATCATGCCTTCAATAATGCCCCTTTATTCTGATCGTAATTTTTAATGAGTTAAGCACATATTTTTTTTTTTAATAATGGGTGACAATTAAATTTGAATTCATGACTTTTGTTCATTCTAATACCATGTTGAATGGTGTATGACTACCTCATATAAAACTTAAGTTGTTATAAAGAATATATTTTTATTTACTTAATTATATTTTCAATATTTGTCTCTAGTAATAAAAAGGCACTACAAGAAAGAAGACATTTGCCTATAATTTTTTTTTGTTTCCATAGTATTGACTTTTATTGCAAAAAATACTTTTGATAATAATTTTTTTTGTTGCATAAACTTTTCCCATCGGTTGTTATTGCAACGACATGCAACAACTTTTTTGTTGTTGTCAAAATTACTTTTTGCAACTATAGTCAATATATGACAACAAAATTAAATTGTTTGGCAATAAAAAAAGTTCATTTTTAAAAGTTTTGTCATATATGCCAACAATAAAATTATGTTGTTGCCAAATATTGAATTTTGCCAACAATATTATTTTTGTTGTCAAAGAGTTGTTGCAATTTCTATACTTTCTGGCAGTGAGGCTATTGGTGACGTGAGATCATTTCTGCCGAGAACCAAAATAATATTATCCATAATGTTCTCCTTCGGTTTGAACATTTTGTTTGTGATTAATTTTTCATTTTCACAAGAACGTAAGAACTACAAGAAAGAAACAGCAGGTTAGTAGGTTGTGTTATTTACGTGAATGATTAAGAAAAGTGAAATTTGGTTTGTTTGGGGACGTTAGAGCTATTCTCCTTATCTTTTTTTTTTTTTTGGTTACATTGGAGAATGCTCCTTATCTTAATTCTGATAGGAAATTATTGTGTCGTTTCAAGGAAAATTATTAATAACTTGATATAGTTCTCCTCTGATGATTGTTTTTGTAAAGCCCAAACCCATTAATACATACATGTGATCGTCCGGTTCTTTCACTTGAACATCTCAACTAAACTTTGTTTCATTTAAACACTTGAGATAGGATCCGACTGTGCCATTTAGACATTTTTCGCTGAATCAGCCAAATTTATAAAGTGTGTGCAATACACTCGCTGCTGACGTGGCAAATGACGAATAAAATGAGGACATGTGTCTTATTTAATTATAAAAAACTATTTTAAAATATGTAATAACAAATTAAAAGTAATACTCTAAAAAATAAAAAGAAAAACTTGATTTATACCCAATCAGAAAAAGACACGTTATTAACAAAAAAAAAATGACATATTAAAAATTCTGAAATGAATAGTTGTTCTTGGTGTTCTTCACCATCTTTATGTTATTCTTGTTACAACCACGATTTTTATCCAAATTTTGAAGAGAAACTCCTGCAAATTTGTTATAACTTGAGCTAAAGATTCTCACGAAGACCCAAAGACAATCCAACATTAATTTCTCAAAATTTTCATCAAATCAATTAACCAATTTTAAACCTTCAAGCTTTCTAAAGATTTTTTTTTTAATCTTTTTGGGATTTTTTTTTATTAAATATATCCAAAGAAAAATCATCTTTCTTGTCCTGTAAACTCTTAGGGAGAGAGAGGGTGGTGCGGACTTGATTTTTTTCTGTGAACAAGATAGCAATGGTGAAAAGTTTGTTAAATGCAGAAGAGAAAAAATAAATAAAAGGAAATGAAAAGAATTAAAAAAAAGGAAAAAAAATATGTTTTTTGGGCTCTTCAAACTCCAGTTTGGTGTGCAAATCACGCTAGTTGTCAAGTCAGCGAAAAGTGTCTAAATGGCACTGTCGCCTACCTCAGGTGTCTAAATGAAAAAAAAAATTAGTTGCGGCACTACTAAAAAAACTGTATTTTCCGACCTCAGTTGAGGTCGGAAAATAACCGACCTCATAAGGTCGGTAAAGTCATAATATTTATTTTTCGATATTTTTAAAAATTAACCGACCTCATGAGGTTGGTAATATTGTACCAAAATTTCAAAAAATAAAGTACCGACCTCTGTACGTCAGAAATTCATTTGATGCTAAATATTATAATTTTATTTTTAATTTAAAAGAATACCGACCTCATGAGGTCGGTATTATTTTAAATTAAAAATAAAATTAAAAAATAATATACATACTGACCACATGAGGTCGGTATAATTAGTCAAATAAAATAAAATGCGTACATACCCTTCATCGATCTTTCCCCTTTATCTCTCTTTTCCTCTCACCTTCTCCCCCCCCCCCCCCCCCCCCCCTCTCTAACCCTAATAACGATGCTGTCAGTCACGGTCGTCACCTGCCAGTGATGGTCGCCGCCGTCGCCATCCACGACCTTTTCCCTTTCTCTCTTTTGATCTCACGTTTTCTCTCCCCCTTTCTCTAACCCTAATAACGCCGCCTGCTAGTCACCATCGCCACTTGCCAGTCACCATCTCCGCCATATGCCGTTGCCGTCGCCGAACTATCTGACAATTTGAGGTATACTTTCTTTGTTTTCTTCTTCAAAATTGCAGGTCAGATTTTGAACGACTATTCTTCTTCCTTGTTTCTTGGTTCTTTTGGTTACCGAGATCCTTATTCTTGTCTTGTTGGAATAAAATTGAGTGTTGCGAGATACCATATAAATTATTTGTAATCGACTACAAGGGTAGTTATTATAGTGGAAAGTGATTAAAATATTACATTGTCTTTTAGGTATATTTGGTTAATCTTATTTCGCGATTCTCGGCTTTTCTTGGGGTACCTATATTTTTATTCTTTATTTTTACATTTCTATATGCAGAAGAGCTAGTAGGGAGATGAAGTAGATTTTGTTGAGAATCAACCATTATAGTATGATATGATTAGATATCAAGTGGGTTGCTACTTTTGTTGTTCTGTTATTTTTTACTTAGTTCTTTTGGCTTTATGAGATTATGTAGTTAAGTATATTTTTTTGCGTCTTTAGCAACTTTTTTCCTAATTTAATTGGTGATTATCAGGTTGGGTTTGCTCAAGTTTGTTGTTGATTTGCTATAGCTAGTTTCCTGAAATTTATGATTGGTTGGTTAAAAAATAATTAATCTTTTGCTCAATTTTTTCCAGTTGTATATGAACAATTTGCATTTGGCAGAATAAATGTTCATTTGGTTTTACAGAGATCAAGTGTCATTGTACACATGTGTATAGCATACTAGTTGCCTATTGTGGAAGTGCGCTAAAATGCTTTTAATGTTCAATTTTGGTGTTTGTTGGGGGGTGAAGCTGTTAGTGCAATGTATATCAAGTGTTTTTTGTCTGAGTTATTGTTTGAATGGGGATGAGTATTTTGCATTTGATTGAATGTATGTTCATTTGGTTTTACAGAAAGTGTCATTGTACAAAGATGTCTATTGTGGAAGTGCACTGAGATGCTTTTAATGTTCCAACATTGTAAAATTTTGGTGTTACTCTTGAGAATTGACTGAATATATAGTATCAGTGGCGTATGAATGTACATGTTGGTAATTTGTTTCTTTCATCGATGAACAAAATTTAGAAGTTGAATGACTAGAAGATAGTCCTAGCGATATCATGTTCCCATCTATGTAGTATTGCTGTGAAATCTAAAAGTTTGAGCACAAAGTGGATTTGTTACCATGGCATTATCGTAAGATAAAGTGGATTTCATGTTCAAACTACACTAAGAAATATAGAAGTTGAAGATGTTTCTTCTCATAAAAGCATTTTCTGGAACAAGGATATTTGGCAATTTGTAGGTATCTTTCATATAGTTCTATAGTGTCCTTCACTGTCTCAATATAACAATGTTCTATAGTGTAAATTTGAAATGAAATTGGTCACCTCACTGCTAAATTTGAAAATAATATATATATATATATATATATATATATATATTATTTGCAAAGTGAATTCCTGTACTTGTGATGTTTGCATTCCTGTAATTGTTTTTGATTTACAAAGTGAAATCTTGAATAAAATTACTTGTACATGAATTCCTGCCCGTCAACAATGAGGCTGCTAAAATTCATAACATGATAAAGTCTACATTTGGCTCATAATATTTGTCACTTTACTATATGGTACGTTGGAATTTATGTGTCATTAACTGGTCAAAACAGTAAACCATTTTGTCATATTAGTAAAGTTGGTGTAGGACTTTGACCCAAAAAAAATATAAAAAGAAAATAATTAATGAAGGATATTAAAGTTGTTGAATTGTAAAGAAAATAATGGAGTACTGAAGTAGTCTACAGGCTATGATTCTTATCTTTAGGAAAAGTCAGGAATAAGTCCTTAATTTTGAAATTTTCTTTGATTAAATTGTGCTAGTAGCTAGAATTATTGAGAAACCTACTGGTGCGAATGATGATGGGACTCACGTGTCAAACACACAAAGGCATGTTTGAATGTTAATGTTGTGGTAGATTTGTGGATTGTGTAAGTGTTTTGTGGATGTTTACGAGGGGTGAAGTAGTCTAATGTTGTAGACTAACTTAGTGTAGACTAGTTTAATGTTTTATGGATGTTTACAAATGTTGAAGTAGTTTAATGTTGTTTTGATGTTTGCGAGGGGTGAAGTAGTCTAATGTTATAGACTAACTTAATGTAGACTAGTTTAATGTTTTGTGGATGTTTACAAACGTTGAAGTAGTTTAATGTTGTTTGATGTTTCCGAAGGTTGAATTAGCTTAAGTCTCTTGTGAATGTTTCATTGATGTTTTTATTCAATTTTGAAGTAGTTTCAAATTGAATTTGATGTATTGGTGGTTGTAGTATATGTGTTGTAATAGTAGTTTAATGTTTTATGTATTTATAGTAGTTTGGTGTATTGTTGGCAGCTATTTGAGCTGGTTTTAGTTGAAAGTAAAATTATTTTAATCTTGACAGGGGAGCAGCTGGAAAAACAGCTAGGTGCTGCCATTTTTCTTGCAGGGTACCAACCTCATGAGGTCGGTTTTGGGGCCAGACACATATAAAATACCGACCTCATGAGGTCGGTTTTCTGCAAAATTTTCCAGGGAATTGCAAATTACCAACCTCATGAGGTCGGTTTTCTACAAAATATTTCCAGGGAATTGCAAATTACTGACCTCATGAGGTCGATTTTCTGCAAAAATTTTTAGGGAATTGCAAATTACCGACCTCATGAGGTCGGTTTTTTGCAAAATTTTTCCAGAAATTGCAAATTACCGACCTCATGAGGTCGGGTTTCTGTAAAAATTTTGCAGAAACTGAGAAATAGCGATCTCACGATGACTGAAATCTAAAACAATATATTATATATTCATATAACTTACCGACCTCAGGAGGTCGGTAAACTAATATCATTATATTATTAATATAATTTACCGACATAATGAGGTCGGTATTTCATATAATTAATATCCGACTAAAAAAATATTACCGACCTCATGAGGTCGGTTTTTGGCGACCTCATGAGGTCGGTAATATTTCCGACCCACTCTTTTCCGAACTAATTTTGAGGTCGGTTTTTGCCCAAAACCGGCCTCATGAGGTCGGAAATGACTCTTTTTTCAGGTCGAAAAATACAATTTTTTTAGTAGTGAGGTGTTCAAGTGAAAGAACCTGACGACCGATGGATTTGGCCTTTTGTAAAATTACGAGCAAATTAAATCAATACTTAACAATTCTTTTTATGCATGTTTTGTCATTTTCAGAGAGCAACTCTTCACAAAATACATGTACAAACAATGATCACTCGGTACATTATGACTTGTAACATAGTTATGTCGCCCAAAGTTCATGTGTGAATTTGTTAAGTTTCTTTTCTTACTCTTCTTTCCTCCATTTCCTTTTCCTTTTCCCTTTTCGCCTTAGGTAACTTTCCAATTCACGGATCTGCGCCCCAGACCAAAATTTTGCCACGGCAAAATCAGGAACTACCTATTGCAAATTACATTCTATAGCCTGTATGGATAAGATCTACTAGCATATATATCAGTGTTTTAAAGTGCAAAGGTGTAAGGCGTTTTACATATGTCTCGTCTAGACATAATCCCCGAGGCACAGGGCGTAAGTCTCATGGGTATTTAATTTTTAGTATTTCAAAAACAATATAATTACAATAAATATTTTTAATTAGGTAAAATTAAATTAAGAAAGAAAAGATACAAAGCGCTTTTGATCCTCTCAAAAAAGTAAACAAAGCAATCCATAATACGCCACTTACAACTGGTAATTATATATCACGTAATTTTACAGGTATAGACAATATAATGAAATAAAAACTATTATGAAATGCAAATAAACTCTAACATCTTAACTTTCAAACAATGAAAAAATCACAATTTCTTAAAATAATATTACTATCATACTATTCATTTTATCTCCTTATAAGCAAATAATCAATAAAATATATCAGTATTATAATTAAAATATAACTCCTTCAAGAATAAAAACAAAATTACTTTCAAATAGCGAAATAATTAAATATGATGATTTTGATACATAGGACAAAAGACCAATAACAAGTGAAAATGTAAAATTCGGCTATGTATTTTTAAAAGAAATATTAAGTGATATTCATCCTCACGATGTTTTCAAATAGTAAATATGTAATACTACGACTTGTTATTTGAGTTATACCCAATCTTCTTATTTCTATAGATGAAAAACTATTAAATTATGAGGGTCAACAATTTTAATTAAGGAATTTAACATATAATTTGTGTAAGAACTGTTAGGCGAGCCCCGAGCGTTGGGCATTAGGCGTGTTTAGGGTATACAGTCAGACGCTCAGGGCGTAAGCCTCACAGGAACTAAACCCCGCATGTGAACCCTGGGGCGTTTTGCCGGTGCCCCGCCTCGAAGCGAGTCCTGAAACTGTTTTTTAAAACACTCATATATATATATAATGCTTTATGTATCATCTTTTGAACCAAAATAGATATTTTCCCAGATGTCATTTTTTTTTAGCTTCTCTCGGTAAATTTTGAAACCTAAGATGTATGTTGCCATAAAAGAAAGAACGTAGAACGTACTGTAGAAACTAGTTTATTTGTAGTTTTTTGAAATAATAACCAGTCAGACATGTAATATCCAAGTCTCAAATTCCGGCCCTCATGCCCATCATTGGTCCAAAATCTAGAAGAAAACCAAAACAGAAAAAATTTCACTATTTTTTAAAAGTCGGTTGAAATAGTCATTGAACACTTTTAAAAGTATGCATTTGCATTCTGATATGAAAAGTTTGAAATTTTAATAATACGCCCTTTATCTCATTTTACGTTTCACACATTTTTTAATATACTTTATTAAAAAGGAATTATATCTTCTAATATTCGTACTTGCAACAAATATTTTTGGTATGTGAAAAATAAACTCCAACAACAAACAAAACAAACAAAGCATGAAGAAACGTGAATATTTTAGGGACAAAGACATAAATGGCCATTCGGGTGAAACTATTGACACAGGATGCCGCAAAAAGCTTAATAGACATTTTGAGCCATTTTAAAATAATATCATTTTGTAACTTTTTTAAAACTAATTTCAACATATGTATAAAAATTATATTATTATTTGTATAAAACATATATCAATAAGATATATGTATAAAAAATGTATCATTATTATATAAAATATATATTTTCACCGTATACGTATATAAAATGTATCATTGTTATATAATTTGAATATAATTAACAATAATTATATAATTAATGTATAATCAGGGTATGATGTATATACGCTAATGATACACATTATAACACAGAAGCAAGGATTATGGGAGAAGAATAGAAACAACCCCGAAAAAGTTTTTCGGGCCAAATCTAGATCTGATGATATTACGGTGTCTATATGAACTACGACGAAAGCACGTCGTCAAACCAGCATCTCTGTCCATTTCAACCACCCGCCGGAGATGGCGAAGCCTAGTTTAGCCGGAGGTGAAAATAAAGAGATGGTTTGCGCTGAAAGAAAGGTGCAAAGCAACGATGTCGACGAAAAAGTCGGCAAATTAAAAGCAATTTACTTGCGAACTGGTCTTTGTCATCATCCATTCATTATAATGGCAGACCAAATTTTCCACCTCCACTGTGAAGTGAAGCTATTGTCGTACGGTTTCCTTTGACGTAAATGTTAAGAGAGCTTTATTTCTAGGGAATAGCAACGAAGAAGACACAAATACTCCATCGGCATCGGCAGTGGGAAGAAACGTGGAAGAGAGAGCGGAGAATGAAATTTTAGATTTTGACCGCAACTTAGAGCCCGTTTGGATTGGCTTATAAGTTGGCTTATAAGCTGTTTTCAGTTTTTTTTGAGTGTTTGGCTGGCCAGCTTAAAGTCATTTTATGCTTAAAATAAGCTCAAAAAAATAATTGGACCCATTTGACTTAGTTTATCTAAAGCAGCTTATAAGCTGAAAACAGCTTATAAGCCAAAAAAAATAAGTTGGACTACCCAACTTATTTTTTTCAGCTTATAAGCTGCAAACAGCTTTAAGCTGTAAGCCAATCCAAACGGGCTCTTAGTAGGCTTTGTCATGCGATTTCATGTCATGATTTCAAAGCCTTTAGACATGTAAATTCATCTCATGAGATGAAATTCTAGAGGCATGATTTGAGATTTCAAATTATGATTTTAAAGATCCGTAAGTTGGTAGATATTTTTAACAATTACTCCCACCAATCATTTACTAACCTCAATAATTATATTAAAGAGTAGTTACACTATTATTCATGTTAATTTTTTTTTTATTAAACTAAAGTTTGATCAATTGATGTTTTATTTTTAAGAAAGATCTTCTAGTAGTGTATTAATTTTATTATGAACTATGAATTGCTCATTTGATAAGATTATATAAGAATTGGGAAAATTTTGATAGTTTTCACAACTTGTGAATTTTTTATGTCTATAAAAAAAATACAACTTAAGAATTTCAAATTGCATGTCTAAACATGATTTCATCTCATGGTTTCAAATCACGTCCAAACAACTCCTTATTTTTAGTGTGGGCCTAAGAATTATTTCGGGTCATTTTCTTAAAATTGTGCCTTTTCTTTTTGCTGGTGACCACACAATATTATTTTTTCAATATTTTATTAGATAAACAGTGCATGTATAATTCTATTTATTCCTTTGATTCTTCTCTCCTAATTTTTCTCCACGATTCGAGAGTTGTTAGTACGTATTTCTCAAATGTAGGATGACTTCCTTGTGATGTATTTGTTCTCCAAAAAGCAGTTTGATAAAGTCAATATTTGATGCCTTGATCTCTTTGTGAATGTCCTAGAGATTTATCAAATTTTTTAGATGCGTTTTCAAGGGAATATGTGTCAATTTATATAGGTATGAGCTAGTTTATGGTAGTGTAGCCTCCAAAAAACCCTAACGAACCTTATAGTTTGAAGATGAATTGAACTCATGTTGTAGAATTCTATTTTAAATCCGGTAAAATTTCGATGTGTACAATTTGAAATCAATTAATGAATTTTAAACTTCTTAATTTATCCTTAATGAAAGCTTTTACTACTACATAGATATTTATGCATTGCTTAGATCAATTTTTTTCGAAACATCATGATCAATCGAATAACGTCGTATAAATTGAGACGGGTGAAATATACATTTAGAGCATGTTTGGCCAAGTTTCTTGGAGGCTAAAACTACTTTTTTCTTTTTAAAGATTAGAGGTGTTAGTTGAAAGGAAAAAAAATGTTTTTGAGGAGCAGCAAAAACAGTTTTTCTGCTGCTGGAAATAAGCTATAAATTTTTGTTTTTTCATATATCCAAAAATATAAAATTAATTTCTTTAAGATAAAAATATCCTTAACATAAATTTATATTTACCCAACTATCCTCGTGAATTTAACACATATATTTTTCACTTAAATACAAACTCTTTTTTCTTTTGATTTCACCGTGTCTAGTTTTTTCATCCCTTTTTTGTTTTCCTTTCTCTTTGGAATAGCCCGTGAACGATAAATATGAGTTACTCTCCCTTTTTTCTACTGTGCCAGTGTGCCTTTCCTTTCCCTCTCTGGATTAAGTAAACATTGGTAGAAAAACAGTGCTAATTAACATTTTTTCACTTAACTTCAATGACTTCCATAATAAATATTAAGAAAAACTTCCCCATTTAAACAATCTTAGTATTAAAACGTGATATGATACTTGTCTTTTTTAGTAATTTGACATTAAAAATTATTTTTGTAAAAGATTGGTGAAACACAATTTACTTTAAACAAGCATCTATCAAACGAATTAGTTAAACATAAATTGCTTTTATGAAAAGCGGCAAATATATTTTTTAAAGTAAGCAATTTTTGACAGTTTGGCCAAACAACCGCTTAATCCACAACTAAATAAACAGAAGGTGATCCAAAAAATATCAATATGGACGGAGGGAAAAGTATTTGCGGTAGTTGCTCAATTCAACTCTACGTCACATTGCTATCACTACTCACAACTATTGGGAGAGAAAAATTATTAAGTAGGCGTTTGGCCATCAATTTTGAAACCATAATTTCAAATCAGCGTTTGACTATCAATTTTCAGTCGTGATTTGAAACCTGATTTAAACCTAAATCATCCAAAAAAGCATGATTTGGGTTTGAAACCATGGTTTCAACTTTTTTAAATACAAAATTTAACTCATAAGTTAAGATTTTGTAAAAAAAAAACCCATGAGTTGATAAATATTTTTAACAATTACCCCCATCAATCATTTACCAATCTCATTAACTTCCACCAACCTTTATTTATATATAACAATTTTTAATTTATGTGGGAAGATTATATTAAATAGTAGTTACATTACTATTCATGCTAATTTTTCGATTTGATTGAAGTAACGTTTGATTAATTGATTTGCATTTTTTAGAAAAGTCTTCTGGTAATGTACTAATTTTGTTATAAATTATGATTTGCTCATTTGGTAAGATTGTATAAGAATTGAGAATGTTTTGATAGTTTTCACAATTTGTGAAATTTTTATGTTTATAAGAGAAAATACAACTTAAAATATTTAAATTCTATGTCCAAACATAATTTTAAACCATGTCCAAACGGGCCTAATACTCTACATCTTAGTTGTGGGGTCAAATTATGGGCCATAGCCACCAAATTTAGGGGTTGGTGAACCAAAAATGACCATATAAAGACCGTACCAGACTCCTCTCATAGCCACATCAAACACCTCTCTGTTTCTTCCACTACTCCCCTTAACTTTCCCAATTTAGTTAACCAAAAATCCAAACGAATGGGTTCAACAAGCCAAAACAACAATCTAACTCATACAGAGGATGAAGATTTCTTATTTGCCATGCAATTGGCTAGTGCTTCTGTACTTCCTATGGTCTTAAAATCAGTTGTGGAACTTGACCTTCTTGAAATCATGGCTAAGGCTGGTCCAGGTGCAACCATTTCGCCTTCTGAACTAGCTGCTCAGCTTCCTTCCAAGAACCCTGATGCACCCGTTATGCTCGATCGGATGCTTAGGCTCCTGGCTACATATTCTGTTCTCAATTGTACTCTTAGGACACACCCTGATGGACGTGTTGAGAGGCTTTATAGTTTGGCTCCAGTGTGTAAGTTCTTGACTAAGAATGCTGATGGTGTTTCTGTTGCTCCACTTTTGCTCATGAATCAAGATAAAGTCCTCATGGAGAGCTGGTAAATTCTCTTAATTTCTTCAGTTATGTTGTTGCAATTTTGTTACTGCTACAAATCATATTGTCATCTTCTCTTCCTTCTGCTTTTCTTTCTGGTTATACCATATTTTCAAGAGCAAATGAATTACACATTGAGAGTTAATATTAAGTTAATAAAAGTAGTGCGTTCTTTGAGATAATATCTCATATGCTCTCGGTTCTTTCATTCAGAAATTCACTCAATTTTATTTTTTAACTAGAAAGTAACTCAATTATTTGATGTTTCTCCTATAAAGTCTGATTTTTTAATTACATTTTATTGATTCTTATTTAAAGTAAAAATTATAAGAAATAAATAAGTACTCATCTTAACTATTTTATTGAACCCACACTTGATCCGACCCATTAAAAATTTATCGACCAAAACCTTTTATTTTACCCTTATTTCCTCCTAATTTATCTCAGTATTTTGGTCCACCAGAAAATTTTGGTCTAAACAGTGCTGCCTCAAGTCTTTTTTTTTTTTTTGGACAGATGAGACCTTGGTACCTGTTAATCCATTCCTCCTCCTTATACAACCTCTTCGTAAGCTTATTCTGTATCATTTCCAATAAAGTTATAATTACTTTGTCTCTTGCATCAAATATGTACCTACAAATTAAAATATAAAGAGCATAATGAGGGGAAAAACGCAGAGAAAGAGGAGAAAGAGTCCTGGACACGAGAGAAATTAGGAGTCTGGGTCTATATATTTTTTACTGGATCGAGTTAAGCGGGTGGATCAATAAAATGATTAAAATGGATATTTGTTTATTTCTTACAATTTTATTACTTAAATAAGTTGAGTGATTTTGTCGGTGAAATACAAATAGTTGAGTGACTTTCTGAGTGAAACACCCAAAGTAGAGTGACTTTCTGATTAGAAAATAAAGTTGAGTGACTTTCTAAGTGAAACATCCAAAGTTGAGTGGTTTTCTGGTTAAAAAATAAAATTGAGTGACTTTCTGAGTAAAATAGTCAAAGTTGAGTGACCTGAGATATTTCTGCGTTCTTTCCACCAGCTATAGCTTTAAAATGTTATAATCACACAATTCAAACAGTTGTTAAGGTGTTGGTTGAGTTTTAGAATATTCTTGATTTAATAACTATTTGGTTGAATTTTAGAATATTCTTGATTTAATAAATATTTAGTTGGCTTTGTGTCTTTATCATTGTTGACTCCTCACCCGTATTAAAATAAAACTTAGCGTGTAATTCAACAGATTGAATGATTTAATATACCCGTTGAATAAAAAGAACAGACAATTGATGAAAATTAGTCAGTATATTAATTAGGCGTGTGGCCATAGAATTAAAAAACAAATTCACTTTTTTTGAAATTTTTGGAGTTGGAGTTGTGTTTGATCATAATATTGAAAATAATTTCTTGTTGTAGAAATGTACTTTTTCAATAAGGTTTGATTGTGAAAAAAATAAAAAATAAGTTTTGGTTATTTTTTAAATTTTAAATACAACTTAAAATTATATTTGAAATTTTCATGATCAAATACTAATTTTTTAAAAAATAAAAAAATATTTCAAAAAAAAAATGAATAATTCTTATGGCTAGACGGATCCTAAGTTTCCTCATTGTATGTGTTGGAAACTGGAAAAGAGGTGTGGAGGTTGATATTGACAAGTTTCATAATTTGGTTACACTTGTGATAAGGTGCGCCACTAAAGATGGAATAATAAATCATACGGAAGCAGCATTAGCTGTCTAAATTATTGAAATAACAATTGAGCACCACAAAATCACAAACTCATCCAACGACTATCGTTCAGTCTTGTGGTTTTAATTCATGTAACGTCACTGAACTTTTTCAAATATAATACTGAAGTTACAAAATTATCTTATTGTGACAATTAAGTAATTAAATTATGTACAATCCACTAGTTAGTTGAATGGTTAACATGTGTATTAGTATCTGAATTGATTTTTTGTCTATTGTAGGTACCATTTAAAAGATACAGTTCTTGATGGTGGAATCCCATTCAACAAGGCCTATGGAATGACAGCATTCGAGTACCATGGCACAGATCCAAGATTCAACAAAGTTTTCAACCGTGGAATGTCTGATCACTCCACCATGACCATGAAAAAAATTCTGGAAGACTACAAGGGATTTGAAGGCCTCAATTCCATTGTTGATGTTGGTGGCGGAACAGGGGCTACCGTGAACATGATTGTCTCCAAGCATCCTTCCATTAAGGGCATTAATTTTGATTTGCCCCATGTCATTGAAGATGCTCCGGCTTATCCAGGTAATTAATTAGGAAAAAGTCTTCTCCTAACTTGGTAACGACATTAATGTTCTTGTTCTAGCTAGTATTGAGCATTAATCACTTTCCTAACTTTTGTTTAGGCGTCGAGCACGTTGGTGGCGACATGTTTGTTAGTGTGCCAAAAGCAGATGCCATTTTCATGAAGGTAAGACCCTTTTTCTTTTAGATTTAAGGCCGAATAGTCTGAAAAACACCTCTACTTGTTTCGCTTTAACATCCTGTCCCTCCTATTCCACGGGTTTTATTCAAAACGTGGAGTAGGAGGGGCAGAATATCCAAACGAAACAAGTGGAGGTGTCTATCAGACTATTCGGCCTTAGATTTAACTTATAAACACTGATAGTGTAAACTATTTTTATAAGAATTAATCCCCCTTATTTTATAGATTAGTAATTCCACCTATTACGAATTTTGTCACATGCAACTATTTTTGAGATAGTCTGATAGTGCAAAAATTCTTTCATACTATCACTATATAGAAGTTAAACTTTCTTTATTCTAGCATTGTTTTATTATTTTTTAAAAATAAAGATTTTAATCAGAGGATAACTTAATATATTGGTGCAGTGGATTTGTCATGATTGGAGCGATGATCATTGCCAAAAATTCTTGAAGAATTGCTATGAAGCACTTCCTGTCAATGGGAAAGTGATAATTGCGGAGTGCCTACTTCCAGAGGCCCCAGATACATCATTTTCCACTAAGAATACTGTACATGTTGATATTATCATGTTAGCACATAATCCAGGAGGCAAAGAAAGGACTGAAAAGGAATTTGAGGCTTTGGCTAAAGGGGCTGGTTTTAGTGGATTCCGTAAGGCTTGCTGTGCTTACAACACTTGGGTCATGGAATTCAACAAGTGATTAATTACTTAATTTGGAGGATAAAAAAAAAAAAATTACCCAATATACTGTTCATTTTACAATTGGAATTCTACTTTTCTCGGAGTGACTGCGAAATAAAAGAAAAATAGCTTTTATCTTATAGAGATTGATGTTCAAAAGAAAAGGAGGAATATGAAATAATTGTTCTGGGAAAAAGAAATGTGTTTAATATGAAACTTAATTTTGTGCTGGATTTTGAACTTGTATGTATTTCTGTAATACACATGTATTGAAGGAATGCTAGTTTCAATCATATATTTTCCCAAATTTTTATGATTCCTGAGACATATTTTACTTATATTTAGTAAGGTGTTCAGAAATTTGAATGTTAATATGGATGTGCGGTAATAAATAATAAGCGAAAGTAGTAATTATCACATCAAGAAATAAACAGAAGAGGATAAAATGCATTAAAGGAAATAGTCTTAGATGATCTGATAGTCCAGCGAAAAATAAATTAGATTAGAATAGAACAAATTAAAGTTGTAGGGCTCACCATAAGAATAAAGTAGAAACCAAGTTGCAAATTGGAAGTAGCCAAAAAATATAAAACACTTTCTTAATTTGACTTTGGTCCCAGCAAAAGTCTAAGAAGTTGAGTTATGCACGACGATGGTAACTATCCTCTTTGTTAAAAAACAAAGAGGAAACTACTATACATTTTGATGGTGAAAATGTCTAAATTGGCCAAAATATGAAGCTGGAAAGCTAAATTCACCATTATGATTCTCAATTTTAGCACAATTACATTGAGGAAAAGTACTTTTACTCATCACCTATGTCTAAAGTACGCCGAAAAAATAAAGGTTAACGATTTAATGACTAAATTCGATATAGTGACTGCATAAAACGAAGGAAGCAGTGGGGTGATTGATGCCTAAATAGAGCAGGGCTTGTAAATGAGTCTATAATTAAGGATGCTTTTGAGTAGCAAGAAATAAATTTATTGAAGGTCCGGATTGAGGAATGCCATTCTGTATACAACACGTCTCTGATCAATTTTTTGCTCGGATTATCCTCCAAAGGCACTGCTCTTTAATTTTTGTCCCTCAAATAAAAAGGTTGTCGAAAATACCCCGAGGGTCTGGGTTCGAATCCCCGCTCAGTCAAAAAAAAAAACACAAGACAATGCTTTGCAAAAAGTCTTCCTTATGCGGGAGAGTTTGCCTCAAGGCATAACTAAAATCTGCCTTATGCGGCAGATGTTACCTTAAGGCAAAGTCTGCCGCATAAGACAGATTTTTTGCAAAGCCTTGCCTTATGATTTTTTATTTTTTATTTTTATGAATAAGCCGGGGTTCGAACATAGAACCTCAGGATATTTTAGGCGAAGGGCAAAAATTAAAGACCAGCAATTTGAGGGGCAAAAATCAAAGACCACCCCCGAAGAAGGGTAATCATGCAAATTGTCTCTGATCAATTACCACCAAAGATCGTTTTTGGTAGAGAGCGTTTTACTCAAAAGTGAAATTTTTCAGTGCGAATCCAAATCAGTCGTGCCTACTAATCGCTGGGTAAAAAAAAAAGTCCTTTGATTAATATTTATATATTTCTAGAAAGCAGGACTACCGTTGTTCCTTTAATTTTCTTTGGTATAGCTATACGTCCTAAATCATGTAGGCGTAGCTGGTGGCTTGTCCAGCTGTTCATTAATTACTTTAGCAAATTATCGACTAATCATCCTAATCTTCGTTCAGCTAATTCTTATCTAACCATGATTTACCTAAGTAGCTACTCACTGATATTTCTAGCTTTGAAATCTCTGTTTGACTTTACCAAATACTATAACTTTTTCTTTCCTTGTATAGGACTTGGGCTCAACCAATCGTTTGAGTAGATCTTGGACTTAAGTCCATCTTTCAACATAAAGTAGATCTTGGATTTATATTTGAGTTGGAATTTTAATTGAAGATGAATATCTTTTAAATTCTTTATCATTATTGTATTTATCTGTAATTTGAATTTTGAATTGAAAAGTAAATCATTTATTGATAAACCTATTCTTTTTTACTCCACTATTTAATATTGAATACATTTTCGATTTTAATGGTTTTTTCTTTTGTGAAGACTCGCTGGAAACTCATTTAGCCAAACTAATGTTTTGTTTTTTGGGATTAGACATTATGTTGTGGAAAAATGAGTTTAACATGCAGTCACCGTCCATCTTTTACTGAGATTTAGCTATCATCTGATTTTAGTTTAGTTTATTTAGTGAATAGCATATAATCTGCTTCATTTCTAAAGCTCTATTCCTAATGTAAATTTATAACTGCAGTGCTTCAATTGTAATACAATATTTTAACGGTTACAATAAACTATATGTATTGTATTTTGATTGCAGGAACTAGCCGATCGGAGAGGCAAAAAAAATTACATGTTAGATGTACGGACAATCCTCTTTTGCCCAAAATTTTGAAATATCGTGGAAGTTAGGTTACCCTACATGAAGAGTAAGATTCTGATGACTGCTCTAATTATTTTTGTGATTTATGCAAAAATTAATATCACTGTATGTACATAATTTTAAAAAAAAAATCTTCATTTAGAAATTGTGTTTATATAATTCAACTGCATTAGCTTAAAAGTGTAACACTAACATAGTTATAATAGTAATGTTTAATGGCACAAGCAAGGTGGCTAGATCGGTGTAAATTAATATGCATCAAATTCAAGTAAGTTTTTAAATTTCATCTTCCCTCTTCAATTTTTTTCACCTTGATATAGTGACAACTTTTTCAATGTAATCTTCATTTAATAAAAATTAAAAATTTATTTTAGGATCAACTTCGATTCTTAATAGGAAACTCAATTTATATATTAATTGTTTTCTCAAAAGCTCTTATTACTTTGCTATAACAATGACTTACTTCTCAAAATATTTTTTCATAAAAATGTACGTATTTAATTAAAATTGAAAAATAAAAGGATTACGTGTCATAAAAAATGATGATCTTTGAAGAGTGAAAATGCCTTGAATTGAGCATTGTACATCCAAGCACGTTTATACGGTAAATTCTTTATCTTTAACATCTTTAATATTTAGTTTAACAAGTATATTGATAATTATTTAGGAAAATAGTAGGATAATTAGCTCGATTCATAGTTATAAGTTTTCCACATTGAATGAGTTATTACTAGCCGTGGTATAAGAAGGGTTCTTTTTTGGCTCTATTCATTACTCTAGACGCACAATTTAAATAAAATCTTATTTTTTGTTTCATTTTATTTGTTATAATCTTCTCTCTGTAATGCTAATATTTGTATGACTATTACAAGTGTATGCATGTCTTTTCCTTTATTATTACTTTAAATAAGTTTTTTCTAAAATTAATTGTATTTGCTTTGGTAAATATGACGTGATTTAACAAACAAAAAAAAAGTAAAAGAAGACAAATTGCATGCAATTAAAACCTATGTGTTCTTGAATGTATACAAGTACATATGAATTAAAATATTGTAATGGTGATAATAAAATATGTCTTGCACATATGAATATGTTTTTATGGATTTAAAATCAAGTTCAATCTGTCATTTTGCTTCAAATTCCTATCACTCTGTTAAAATTACAAAATAAGAATGCCAAATTAAAAATGTGAAGGACTCATACCATCATTTACAAGGGGAAGTGACATAAAATGAAATCCATGACTATTTGTCGGTCCATTGTTGCAAGAGAATAAACGAATAAGTAAATGTTTGGAGATCATGCAAATTGGAGGAGAGGGATGTGGGGTGGGGGTGGGGGTGTGGCAGTTGGATTAGATGATGTTGTTTATTGAGAGAATGCTTAAAAAAAAAAAAAAAGGAGAGTGAGAATGAGTTATTGCTCATAAAAATTATATTATGAATAAGACCGTGTAACGGAAGACTCAATAAATAGAGCCAAAATTTAAAACATGGAGTATAAAGAAATTCAAGTACCACATTAAAAATTTTAAATATAAATAATGAAATTTCTCATGCGGGTAATATATCAATAATTAATCGCGATTGTGTAATGAACAAGGTTAATCATCACATGATGATAATTAAGTTTTGTTAAATTAATATAATCTATTGTGTTCAAATAAGTAAAATTAGAATTTAATATTTCACAAATTTATTAATTTTAAATATGTTAGTGATATATGATAATTTTTTTATTATATCTAACAAATAAGCAAATAATTTTCTATGATTAGCTTCATTTGATACCAGCCGCGCATCACGTGGGTACGAATACTAGTTGTAGATAAACGGGAAAGTCACACAAATACAAGATTTAAAAAAGTAATTTTCAAAAGTTACAACTACTTTCAGAAAATTACATATATATACAATTTATTTCACTTTTTAAAATTTTAATTATACTATATACAATCTTTCACATCCTAAAATATCTCTCCTAATAATAAATACACAATAAAATCTAATTCTCTCACCTAAAATTACTTACCTTATCAATCAAAAGGTGCTCTCTTAAATGTTCAATTCCATGAATTCTCTCCTTAAAACTTCTTCCATATTAGTGAACTTATCTCCTCAAACTCCTAGAAAAATAATTTCTCAAACTTTACTTTTATATACACAGTCAAAGTCTCATGATCTGCACTATTTTTTAGTATTTTGTATTTGTAGTTTTTTTTTTACTTAAGCTTTCAGAATTCTTTTTGTTTCTAAGCATGTGTTATTACTTTTTCATACTATTTTTGTTTCTAAGGATAAAATACAAAAAATATATATGGTGCATTCAAATTGCTAAGTGTAATTAAAAAGAGGATAATAAAATAATTGTGATAATAGTAGAAATTAGCATATTTAAGTTTGTATATATATTATATACGGTATATAATATAATATAATAATACTAAATATATGGTATGTTCAACTTGGTAAGTTAAATGAAAAGATGATAATAAAATATTTGTGGCTATAATAGTAGGAATTAGTATTTTACGTTTGTATATTATATACAGTATATAATATTTTAATACCATGTATATGGTATATTTAAATTGGTAAGTGTAATTGAAAAGATGGTAATAAAATTTTGTGGATAAAATAGTAGGAACTGGTATATTATATGCAGTATATAATATATAATACCTTTTTTTTTTGTATAATATATATTTAGTACACAATATTACAATATACGTAATATATGAATATATCATTATACGTATCAATTAATTGCACTCTATAATAACATATATAGTATACAATAGTGCAACATATATAACAATATATATACTTGTTCATGAATTAGCTTGTTAGTAGATTGTGTAGATTTTTTTATTTATTTTTTTTGCAATTTTTGTGTTTTGTTATGCATTTAATTCTGTTATCGCTAATATAGGAAATCTCCTTATTTTTTTAGCTTTTTATTCATAACAATTATCTCCTTAGTTTTAGCTTTAAGTTGCACAATTTGTAATATCTAAATTAGTTGTACTTTATATAATTAACTTTTATATATGTTGTATTTATGTAACTTCCCCTAGATAGATTCGGCCCCTTCCTTAGGCTTGACCCGTTTATGAAAGTCCAGAACCAGTTGTTCGACTGAGCAGCCACGTTAAACTGGATAGCTCAAACTTCGACTTAGTCGAAATTAGGGTGTTCAAGAAAATCAAAAAACTGCACCAAACCAACTAGATAAACCGATTCATGTTTCAGTTTGTTTAATTAGGTTTTTAAAACCTTACAAATTGATAATATTTGATTTGCTTTAGTACTGAATGGGAAAAGAATTGACAAAACTATACTTACATTTCTACAACTACTTCTATACATATCATAAAAGATTTTAAATATTGTCATAGTTTTCTATTGGGCTTTGCCTTGAGGATGCCTTGGGGTTTGCAGTCTTTCACCAAACGCTCCAACTTGCTCATTGCTGGGCTTTGGCACATTGTGACTTGTGGCTTTGCCAGTCATTTTTTTGCGCGGATCGTCCGTCTTTTGGGTGGTCTTTAAATTTTGTCCCTCATATTTGTGGTCTTTAAATTTTACCCCTCATATTTATGGTCTTTAAGTTTTACCCTTCACTTAAAAAAAATGGGCGAATATTTGAGGTTCCGGGTTCGAACCCCCACTCAGGCATAAAATAAAAAAATAATTTCGCAAGACAAGGCTGAGATGGCGTGTATACCGGATCCGGCATAACTAAAAGTCTTCCCATAAGGCAGAATTTTTCCTTAAGACATAGTTTAGTTATGCCTTATGAAGCAGACTTTTAGTTAAGGCATAACCAAAAGTATGCCCCATAAGGCAAAATTTTTCCTTAAGGCATAGACTTTGCCTTATAAGGCAAACTTTTAGTTATGCCTTAAGGAAAAGTTCCGCCTTATGGGCATGCTTTTAGTTATGTCTTATGGGGCACACTTTTAGTTAAGGCATAACTAAAAGCATGCCCATAAGGCAGAACTTTTCCTTAAGGCATAACTAAAAGTTTGCCTTGGAAAGTAAAAAATTAAAATATATGACTCAAGGTAAAGTCTGCCCTTCAGACAGACTTTTAGTTAAGCATAACTAAGAGTTTGCCGGAGGGGGCAGAGCGAAATTCAAACTCCTCCTTGCGATTTTTTTTAAAATTTTTGACTGAGCGGGGGTTCGATCCTGACACCCATGGATTTTAGGCGAAGGGAAAAACTTAAAGACCAGCAATTTGAGGGGGAAAATTTAAAGACCACCCCAAAAGAAGGGTAATTCTGCGAATTGCCCTTTTCAATTGCATATCTGTTATTCCGTACTAGATATATTTCTTTTATTTGTGCGGATTGTCCTTCATTTGGGGTGGTCTTTAATTTTTGTCCTTCAAATTGGTGGTCTTTAATTTTTGTCCTTCGCCTAATATCTCGAGGTTCTGGGTTCGAACTCTAGCTCAGTAAAAAGAAGAAATTTTTGCAAGGCAGAGTTTTGCATGGGCAGAATTTTGTGCGCAATTCGCAGAATTGCCCTTCTTTTGGGGTGGTCTTTAAATTTTGCCCCTCAAATTGCTGGTCTTTAAGTTTTGCTCTTCGCCTAAAACCCTTGGATTCCGGGTTCGAACCCCCGCTCAGTCAAAAATTTTAAAAAAATTCGTAAGGTAGAGTTTGAATTTCGCTCTGCCTCCTCCGGCAGACTTTGCCTTGAGGCATATATTTTTATTTTTTTTACTTTTCAAGGCAAACTTTTAATTATGCCTTAAGGAAAAGTTCCGCCTTATGGGACATACTTTTAGTTATGCCTTAACTAAAAGTGTGCCCCATAAGACATAACTAAACTATGCCTTAAGGAAAAGTTTCACCTTATGGGGCAGACTTTTAGTTATGTCAGATCTGACATAACTTTAGTTTTTCCTTAAGGAGTGTATACCGGATCCGGCATTCACGTCCTCCAGCCTTGCCTTGCGAAATTATTTGTTTATTTTATGCCGGAGCAGAGATTCAAACCCAGAACCTCAGGTATTCGCCACCTTTTCAAGCGAAGGGCAAAACTTAAAGACCACAAATGTAAGGGACAAAATTTAAAGACCACAAATATAAGAGACAAAATTTAAAGACCACCCCAAAAGAATGGTAATCCGCGCAAAAAAATGTACAAAATTAGCATGATAAATAATGACAATAAATCAAGGGCATGAAATAGAGAAGTAATATGCATGTGTGTACTTGAAAGACAGACCAAAAATTTCCTGCAAACTATGTCCATGCCTTATTAGGTAGAGTTTGCTAAGGCATAGTTTGCCTGCAAAACTCTCCTTAAGGCATAGTTTGCCTGCAAAACTCTCCTCGATGAGGCAGAGTTTGTTGGCAACCTCTTCTTAGCGAATTCTTTTTTAATTTTCACTTGAACAAGAGTTCGAACTCAAAATCCTGAAATTTTAAGCGAAGGACAAAAGTTAAATACTTTCATTTTGATGGGCAAAAATTAAAGACCAACCCAAAATAAGGGCATTACTGCAATATTGCCGGGAGTTGAGATAACAAAAGGAAGCAAGATAGGGAAAAGTAGAGAGAACTTAATACCAACATTCTGAATATATCCTCACTAAATTAAGATCAGTAAACATGATACACATTGTTCCAATCCGATGAAGGAGTTCACTCAGTCTTTAATAATTAACAGGATACACACAAACTTCCATAGAGGGAAGTAAAATCATGGAAGCAAATAAAGTAAAACCATAAGCACTACAACTTATTCCTCTTATTTATTCCAGCAATATTTTCTAGTCCAGTTCTAGGGGCCAATTGCTATTAGTACTTGCCATTAACCTGCAAAACAGGACATTGGGCTCATGTAATTGGGTAAATCAGCTGCTCGATGAAGATATAATTGTTTTTTACTTCCTAATCTAAATCCCAACCCATAACTATAGCTCGAGACTACAACAAAAAGGGGTAAAATTTTCAAGAAGTAGGCTTGGTATGCCCAAGAATTTTTGGTCCTTCAAATGCTGACAACTCTGCAAAAGTGCAAATGAAAATGGTGGGTTTTAAAATAGAGATAAGGGTAAAAAAACACTCCTTAATTATCATTTTTTTTTTAATTTCCTACCTGAACTATCAGGTGTGAGGGTTTTCTACATAAACTATCACCAATTAGTTTACAAGACACACCTCAACTATAAGTTGTTCACTTTTCCTACATGATAGTTGAGGTAGGAAAAGTAAACTATTGTAAACTAGTTGGTGATAATTTAGGTAGGAAACTCTCACACCTGATAATTCAGGTAAGAAACTCAAGAAAAAGTGGTACTTGAGATGTGTTTTTGAACTCTTTAAAATACTACTCCCTCCGTTTCAATTTATATGAACCCATTTGACTGGACACGACATTTAAGATAGAGGGAAGACTTTTGAAACTTGTGGTTCAAAATAAGCCTTGAAAATTTGTGTGGCTGTAAATCATTCATAAAATGAATTTGTTTTCAAATTAGGAAAGAGACCATTTATTTTGACACGGACTAAAAAAGAAATAGGTTCAAACAAATTGAAACAGAGGGAGTACTGGTAGATTTAATTCTGGAAAAGTTCCAAACAGTGTTCCTGGTCTAAATTCCTGCTCCAGAACTTCTTGTAATACTCGGCATATGTGAAGTCCCGATAAACTGGAGATCCATCTTCAGTGAGGAGCTTCGGAGCACTGATTTTGGCACTATCACACGGACAAAGGAACGAAGCCACTGACATCCTTGCTTTGTCTGAGTTTACAATAGCTCGATGCCATACGCTTTTGTACCTTCCGTTAGTCACTGCCTGCACAACGATCGTGAACAATGAGTGTACTAATAAGATTAAAAAATAATTTACACCATTATTGAATTTGAACTTATGTTATCATGTAACATGTCTTGTTTCTAGATTACCGATCCCACTTTTATTGACGGGCTATCTGTAGCTATCATTTAAGTGACTTTATTGTCATTATATATAACTTAAACTCGTTAATTTATCCATCTTGTTGCTTATGATTTAAGAAACTGATCACTTGCACTAAATTAAAGGCCTTGTGCCCTTACCTGCAATTGATCACCGAGATTAATGACAAAGGCATCTGGTTGAGGTTTGACAGCCAACCATTTGCCATCTTTAAGAACTTGAAGCCCAGATACGTGCAAGTCTTGAAGAAGAATAGTAAGGGAATTTGGATCAGTATGGGCCGGAAGCCCATAAGTGAGATCTGGTTGTGGACATGGAGGATAAAAGTTGATAGCCATATGTTGACCTTGTTCCCCCAATATATCCTTTATGCACTCTTTCTCTAAGCCTAGGCTCTCTGCTATGGCTTCTTGCAATCTGAATCCTAGTTGTCGAACTTCCATGCAATATCTGCTCACTATTTCCCTGTTAATCAGAGCAATGACTATTAAGATTAGTTTTTCTTCAATTAAAAGAAATAATGTACCAAGAAAATTTTGATGAATAATTGTGCATTACATCTTATTTTGGAAAAAATTGATACGATGGAATCAAATACAGGCTCATTGCTGCAGAATTTAAATAACACAACCCAAGTGTCCGAGAAGGGAAGAGAGTCCGAGGGATGATTTCATGTTTAGAAAATGTAGCATGCATAAAGATGTTACTCGTGTAAGGGAACAACTCATTTAGCAATGAGAACATAATAATTGCTATACTATCAAGTTATTTGAAAACCTCTGCAATAGGCATGTATTAAAATCTGGCAAAGAATATACGTGCTGTACAGTGAAGATGTAGAAAAAATTTACAAGTTCAAGGTAATATCACCTGTTCCAATAGGTTATGCACCAACTTTTTCAAACTAATGATAGTATAAACACTCACCTACAGTTCTATTTTAAGTGACTTGGTTTGTAAAGAATTGTTAGTTCCTACCTCTTGGTTATACATGGAAATTGGTTGAATGATTCAGTTTGATGACTATGCGTTTTGCTCATGGAAGAATTAAGAACACTGCATAGTTAAACTTCAGGACACAAATCTGAATTAGCATGACTTTTTACTATCGTCCGACCATTATTGAGGCTTTTGCCTTTGTTCAATACATGACGATTGAAGCCAACTTCGGATGGTTAATCGGATCAAAGGACACAACATCCTAAAGTTCGGGGAAAAAGGGCGTTTTACATATTTTACAAATGCTAGATATTTTTTTGTAACAACAAATATCTTTCAACCAACAACCTCCTTGAAAGTGGCTATTGGTATACTTAGGGGTTGCAACAGGACAGATAGTCAACTGATACTGATGGGGTTGGACTTTACAGTTCCATCCTACATAATTTAAACACAAAATTCTAATTCTAACAATCGTCCCCAGTACCTTTCTTTCGCCGCTATTCAAAAGTCCATCTCTAGTTCTCTACCACAAAGATACTTTGAAAAAAAAAAAAATCGGCAACACGCAAAGCTTGAAGCTCAGCAGAGATCCAACTTACCCACTAACACCTTTAATTAACGCGTGATACCAGCCGCTATTAGCATTGACAAATTACTGGTCTTAATTAATGGGCAGTTAAATAAGATAGGATCGATTTTGATGGTGACCTTCATGATCTGGAATTAGCTAAAAGAAACATCTACGCAATCACAAGAATTAAATAAACAAATACATGTGCTTTGTTGCTTCTAACTCAATCAAGAATAATCAAATGCTCCACCACTCATTCTCTTCTATAAAGAAGAATAATCAAATGCTCCATGATTGAACCAAAAACCCCATTATTCCTTTGGCTTACGTTATGCCATTGAATTTATGTTCCAAGTCTCTTTCGTTTGGTAAAGTAAATTAGTCCTGAATAACGCGTTTTAGCCTTGACACTCACCAAAATTAAAGCAGCATATTCTCATTTGTCATGCTTCAGATCTTCATTGCTCACCCATCGTTTATGTACTTTAGTTTTAATAGTTACCATTAATCATTATTTATTATAAGATACGAGAAAAATAAACGTTCTATGTCATTGTTGATAGAACCTTGATATGGTTTTCTATCCAATAAATATTACTGTAAGAATAAGGGAATCTAGCAAGCAATGGGGAAAAAGGTTATAATAATAATTCATGACCAGAGCTAAATCAACACCTTACGAGATTTTAGGAGGAAACTGTTACTTTTTCGAGACACAAAATCTAAAATTCATGGGATGAGACAGCTTCTTACGGGGTACACAAAACTATGCCTATTATAGTTATTTTGTTTATGTTTTAGGTTGTTTTGTCGTTGTTCGGAGTAATTGGAGTGGTGTGTGTTACAGAAGTAAATTATGGCTAGCACTTAGGAGCCGTTTGGACACGATTTTATCTCATGAGATAAAATTATGTTTGGACATGCAATTTGAATTTTTGAAGATGCAGTTTTCTTTTTTATATAAACATGAAAATTCCACAAATTGTGAAAACCATTAAAATTTTTCCCAATTCTTATACAATCTTACCAAATGAGTAAATCATAGTTCATAATAAAATTAATAATCTACTAGAAAGCATTTCTAAAAAATACAACATCAATTGATCAAACTTTAGTTCAATAAAAAAAAATTTAACATAAATTGTAATGTAACTACTCTTTAATATAATCCTCCCACATGGTAAACATGATTGGTAAATATATTTTACCAACTTGCAGATTAATATTCAATACAAATGCTTGGTAACTATATCTATCAACTTATGAGTCTTTTTTTACAAAATATAAACGTATGGGTTAAATTTTACATTTATATTTTTTAAAATCATGATTTCAAATCCCAAATCATGCATTTTTGAATGATTTGGTATTTCATCTCATGAGATAAAATCAGAGATGAAATCGCATATCCAAACGCTGATTTCATCTCAATCATGAGATGAAATCGCACGTTCAAACACCTACTTAATTAGTTCGCATTTGGACTATTCTCGACAAAAGAAGTGTAGAAATTTCATTAGAAAAAGACTTTGTCCTCGGAAGGAACGGTAATAATAAAAGATAAAGTAAAAGGGGGTCTGTGTGCAAGGTTTTCTAAAACAAAACTCGGTACTGTGATTCCGTCATTATCTTCTGTTACAGCACAAGTACTGTATCTTTCTTCCTTCGAATAAAATTTCTTATTTTATCTTTCTCTTTAAAATGTTTCAATTTCTGTTCCCACCCTATTTTCTTGTCTTTTCTTATAATAATTGTCTTTCTTCTTGAACCAAAAACAAAGATGGGAGGTATTTTTAAATCAAAATGTGAAAGAATGACATTTGTAAGTAATTTTTCATACGTTAGGAATATTTTTAATCTTTTTCCGTATTATAAAAAAGAGCTGGGTCCATGTTGCCGGGGAAAATGTACAAGAAGAATGAAATGAAGGGGCTGAAATTGTACAAGTGTTTCTATCACTTATATACTATGGAGCACTACTTCAATACTTTATTTATTTTTGAAAAAAAAATGGTACTTTACTATATCTAAAAGTACTTTTTCTATAGCAAAAGTAGATATATTTATATTTACTAAAAAACAAAAGACTTTTTTAAGAATCTTTTTCAGTTCTTGGCTAAAAGTATTCAATTTAAAGGAGACTTTGAGAGTCGTCGCTTAGCCGACAAAAATCACGCGTTATGCACGCGCATCACCTATCACTTTGTCTGCTTACGTCACCCGCTACGTACCAAATGATGTCATCACTCTCATTGCTTACGTGTCAATCACTAAGAGAATATAGTTACGTTGATGGTGTCATCAAATTTGTTAGCCATGACGTTTAGCCAATTTCAAAAGTCACCGCGAAATGGGCAATGAAGAAGGTGCCTTATTTGGCAGCACATGACCACTGAATCTGAGGCACAACAATTGAGACAAAGTTAATGGATATCTTTTAACATTATAACTTGACATAGTCAAATGTGGCCTCACATGTTTATTTCTGTTATCTCTAACTTGTCCTTTCAAAATTCTACTCATTCGATTTTCATTTTTTCTTGTGGTGAATGCTAATTTACTGTAATTTCTGAGGCTATTAGTTCTTGTTATCAAGAGTTAAGGAGACCATTGACAAGGTCAAGGCTTCATCTCTGAAAAATAAAAGTATTTTCAGCTCTCCATATGATTCAAAATTTTGAACTTACTAGATGGAAATATAGGTGCCCACAAGCAACAACTATTGAAATACCTCTAAGCAACCGTTAAAATATGAAAAGGAAGAAAAAAGAAAAAAACAACAGAGAAAGAAATTAAAAATGGTCGAGACATTCGCATGGAACATGCACTCTCTAGAAAATTCAAGATCAATGTGTGCATTATAGAAAGGTTAGGGAAACTAAATGGTTTTTGTCATAGCAAACACAAAATTTTTTTGATCATCTTTCTTTTTTTGAATGATTTGGCCCTTAATGATCTCACTAGGATGAAATAATTTATTAATACTCTGCATAATCAAACCAATTACTATTATTATTATTATTATATTTAATTAAATAGATTTTTTTATTCATATTATATTCTGCAAAATTGAGAAACATCTGACACGCACCTGATAGATGTCAGAAAGAATATACTCCTTAAAATATCTAGATGTCAGAAAGAATAATACTCCTTAAAATATCTATATAATTTATTGTAAACAATTTAGATACGTGATAACATCTGATACCACGTAACTGTCATTTTAGGTTAATCCCATGCATTACTATACAAACCAAATGGTTGACGTATATAAGGATAAAACTAATGACTCGGATAGCAATGTATATATCCATTAACATAATGAATTTAATACTTGAGCTATACAGATTAACACAATTAGAAGAAGCTTTGGGAAGAGTTAATTGATGTTTACCTGAAAGAGGAGGGATTAGAAGGCCATTCGGGAGCATATTTCTCCAGAGGATAACAGTGAAGTCTAAGATAATCTCTCCAATTGTGAACCGTCTCCTTTTTAACATTAAAACTTGTGGATAATCTCATGGTCTTTGCAGGGTCATCTGAGTACAATTTTAACTTTTCTTCCACTGGTAGTCTGAAAAACTCTCCAGCTATCTCTAGCATTTGTTCTACTAGTTTCTGTGGTACACCATGATTAATTACCTAATCATAAAGATAACAAAAAACCCTCTGTTATTTTGAGATGAAAAGGGAATTATAACGCAATTTTATTTTATTTTATTAACGATGAAAAACTTACTACTCCCTCCAAATTTATACATGGTTGACCTATTTCAGGAGTAAAATAACTCTTTCTTTTACTAGAATTTTCTAAAATAACTCTTTCTTTTACTATAATTTTCTCCAAATTTTTTTCATATGTTGTAAATTATTGATTATGCAGACTTACAGAACTTATTATTTAATTTTCAAATATATAAATTTTATTATAAAATATTCGAAGAATATATGTTTGAAATTGAATTAAAGAAAGGACCGTTTAACTCTCCAAATATGTAAACCCTCATATAAATTGGAACAGAGAAAGTAATTCAGTTTAATTTTAGACAATAAGTGCAAAGATAAGAACCTGGAAAAAACCATAAAGTCGACAGGCTTCGCCAATTTGATGAATTAGATGAGTTCTGTCTGGACAGGCCAAGTCAATTACAGGAACATTTTCACAAACAGACACTTCAGAGAGGCGTGGCCTATCGGATTCGGGTCGGATATAACTTGGTGGGAGAGTAGAGTGACGGATTCCGCTCGAAAGAACTTTTGTTTCCATGGAATCTGCACATATAAATATAACTATAAAAAAAAGGGGGCCTAATTTGTAATATGAGCAGTTACGAATGAAGAAGATTTGCTCACGACTCACATTCACCTTCTGGGAAAGTGGCCCTCTATTTATATAGGCAGGTCCCCAAGGCTACTTCAAGGCCATGTGCCATGAATAAAAGAGCCCCTTGAATTTATCTGAATATTTTATTTTAACACTTTAACTAAACATTGTTTCTATTGACCATCTAAATTAAATAAAAATTATATCTATTAGACGCTCTTTTCACAACCAGCCTCAACAATGAAGTACATGTAATACACATGCAGATGACGTGGGAAAATTATGAATTAAATTAAGACATGTGGTATTTGAGTCCAAAATATATTAAAAATAAATTATGAGTTAAAAAATTATTTTAGCAAAAATTAAAAAGAAACTTATTTTCTGAATCCCACCCACCCCAACCTCCACCAACTCTTCCTCTCCACCAAAAACTCCCTTTGTCGTTCCCAGAACCACCTACACCAATTGTATTACCTCATCTAATTCTTCAAATTGGCGAAGCCTGTCGACTTTATGGTTTTTTCGAGGTTCTTTCTTTGATATAAGCAGTTACGAATGAAGATTTGCTCATGACTCACATGAAAGTGGCCTTCTATTTATATAGGCAGGTCCCAGGACAACTTCAAGGCCATGTGCCATGAATAAAAGAGCCCCTTGAATTTATGTGAATATTTTATTTTGACACTTTAACTAAACATTATTTTTATTGAGCATCTAAATCAAATAAAAATTATATCTATTAGACGCTCTTTTCACAACCAGCCTCAACAATGAAGTACGTGTAATACACATGCAGATGACGTGGGAAAATGATGAATTAAATTAAGACATGTGGTATTTGAGTCCAAAACATATTAAAAATAAATTATGAGCTCAATTATTTTAGCAAAAAGAAAAAAGAAACTTATTTTCTGAATCCCACCCACCCCACCCTCCACCAACTCTTCCTCTCCACCACAAACCCCCTTTGTCGTTCCCATAACCACCTACACCAATTGTATTAAGGAAAAATTTACTGGACATAACTACCTCTAAGACTTATTTATTAATAATAGCTACCTTTTATTTTATTTATTGTTAATAGCTTAAATTAATTTCAAAATTACCGGTTGTAACTGATCTACAAGCGTCTCTGTATTTCCCTAAAGTTACGGCCCATGTTCCCCAATAACTCCCAATCTCTTCTCTTTTCAAATTAATTTCTCTCCCATCTTCAATATCTTCAACCGTATTATACGCCCATTATCATTATTATCACGATTCCATCTTCCTTAATCGTTACCCACACAGTGTAGGTAACGAATTTTAATAATTTATTAGATTTTTTTTACTTTCTTTGTTATATTTCTCTATATTTATTCTTATATTTCATCGTTTTCTTTGTTTCTTTTTCATTCCTTTTTTTTTTTTTTCTGTTTTCAGCCATTGTTAGAGTCTTTAAAACAAGATCTAATTATCCATTTTAATGGCGGAAAGAGATACTCCAAGTAGGAATACTCGAGGTAGTCCTCATGCTTATGATGGTCCTAGTTTCTCTTTGGGATTTTCACAACAACAACTTCCAATTGCAGGAGAATTTGCTAAAATTGCTGCTGAGAGAAGAAGCAAGAAGATTCATGACCCACCAAGGATGCGTCAACTTCCTCCAACTGAAGTTCCAAAACGAAGCAAGCCAAAAGATGATGTACCAGTAAAAAAAGGTTCTAAAGTTGCTCAACAAAATAAGAGAAAAGTAACCAAGCCTTCTTCAGACGTTAAGGGTAAAAATGTTGTTAAAGATGTAGATCTGGAAGAGGATGAACAGGTATTGATGAAATTTTTTGATTTTGTTGTTTTGTATTTCACTATATTTCTGTATATTTCGACATAATTGGATATGCAATTCAGTATATTTCCGTGTATTTAATAAAATCTATATGTGCATCAACTGTAATTTACATCATATACATCATAACTGTGGAAGTTGTTTTTCGTGGTTAATTGTATTTCATTATATTTCTATGTATTTTCACAAGTACATATGTTTACTATTCTGTACTTATTGATTTTAAAAGATGTGTTAGTTGTGTTATGCAATTTTTTTTTTTTTGTGTGTATATTTTTCTTGGATATGCAATTCAGTATATTTCTTGTGTGTGTCTATGTTTTATACAATTGTTTCAGCCTTAACTTAGTGTTGCATTTTTATTTTAGGATCCTAAATTCTATGTTAGGAGTCATCCTGAAGAGGCTCCATCGATGCAACGGTACACTAATATCGAGGTGTTCAAAGATATCAAGAGTAAGCTAACTGTTGCACAGTTAGAGATCTTTTCCAAGACAATATTTGGGAAATTCCTCGGAATGCAGCACCTGGAGGTTCAAGCACAAATTTTTAGGTGCTTCATGGTAAGAGAGCTCAAGGAGAGCACTTCTGATTGCTTTACAATTGATATAAATGGTACCGTATTGAGATTTACCATGAGAGAATTTGCCCTTATGAGCGGGCTAAATTGTGTAGCCGATGAAGGTGAATTTACATACGATGAGGAAAAATCGAATAGGATTATGGATGATTATTTTGGTGGAACTAGGAGTAAAGTAAAAAGATTGGAGTTCATTGATTGCTTTAAGAATAAGTGTTGGGGAGATAATGATGAGGACGCTGTTAAGTTTGCAATTTTGTTTTTTATAATTACATACATCTTTTGTGGTGAGCCTAGGAAAACGAATATACCAAGGGTTCATTTTGAAGTGGTTGAGGATGGAAGGTATGTAGATTATCCATGGGGCAAAGAAGCTTTTAACGAGTTGATTAGAAGCATCAGCAAGAAGTATTCTGCCACAACACAGTATTATAGGATCCATGGGATGCCACTGGCTATGCAAGTTTGGCTTTATGAGTGTTGTTCAAGAGTTCCATCGTATCTCGCTATTAAATCCGGAAATTCCATTCCAAGAATGTTGAATTGGAGGTCCATCGACAGTCAGCCCAAATATAATATTTTGATGGAAGGCATTTTTAGAGACGGCAAACAGTCGGTAATATTCGAACACTCTAACTTATTTTTATGTTTTTTCATAGCATTTTATTTTGCAATTATGCCTTACTGATTTTAGTTTGTACTCCACTGTTCTACTGTCGTATTTATTGCTTTTCTGCTGTTTTTTTTTTCCTAGTTTTTTGTATTTCACTATATTTCGGTGTATTTCCTTTTGCATTTTCACCATACTTTTTAAATTTCACTATATTTCTTTGTATTTCCATGTTTTTCAGTGTTCAAAATGTAAGTGTGAATAGTTTTATAACACACTAATTAAATATTTATTTCACACTAATTAGATACTGATTAAATACTGATTTTAGTTTGTACTCCACTGTTCTACTGTCGTATTATTGCTTTTCTGCTGGTTTTGTTTTCCTGGTTTTTTGTATTTCACTATATTTCGGTGTATTTCCTTTTGCATTTTCACCATACTTTTTAAATTTCACTATATTTCTGTGTATTTCTATGTTTTTCAGTGTTCAAAATGTAAGTATGAATAGTTTTATAACACACTAATTAAATATTTATTTATTTCTTCTTCAGAGCTATACATTTGCAAATACAATCCCCACTAGCAGTGAGTTGGAGAGCCTCCAATTGCCCGATGTTGTTGTCTGTCGAGATACAGTAGACAAAAATGTCTTAGTTGATGCCAATGAAGGTACCCAAGTCACAGATATGCCAGTGGATGACTTTGATGATTTCAGTACTACTCCCCCCCACCTTTCTAAGGGCAAACAGCAACAACGGACGAATCAGACAGATTCTCCACCTTCGAAGAGACGCAGACAACTTCATACAACAGCTTCCACATCTAAGAAACAACAAATCCACACCGAACCACAGACAACTGTGAAGAAGAATCACAAGGATCAAAAGGTTGCTCAAAAACCTATTTTACAGAAGTCTGCTTCACCAAAGTTGAATGAACAAATGAATAGACCCCAAAACACCACAGTCCTACGTGATGTCCCTACTAGTTCCATGAAAGAGGAAATGCAATTGCTAAGGAAAGATTTTCAAGTTTTCAAGGAATCAGTAAGTGTTTTTAGTTACGAAACAAAAAATATTTTGGTGTATTTAATTTACTGTTTCTAAACAAATTGAAATACTATTTTTGTTTAAATATTAGGTCGTTGGTGAGTTCACAAGTGAGTTGTCCAAGCTTCGAACTTTCATGGATGACAACTTCAAGAAGCTATTTGAAGCAATCAAGGTGAACAATTCTGCGGACAAGGTAAACGTGTGAAACAGAAATTAAACTAACATTTTTAGACTCTTATTGCGAAATACAATTTATATTAATTCATTTTTTTATGTGAAGGCTGCCGATAGTGAGGCGCCGGAGCATCAAACTGATGCTGGGCTACAGTTAACGCCTGAAGAAAACTTACGACATGATTCTACCATTCAAACATCTCCTCCGAAACATGATGATGAGTCAATTAAGGTAAAATGAGTTTGTGACGTGAAATCCATCTTTTAAAGTTATGTTGTTGTGCATTGTATGCACAAAAAAGTATATGGTTGCCATGTTCCAGTATTAAATTTTAAAGTTATGTTTTCCTCGGTATTTTCTATTTTACAAACTTTCGTATTTTATGGCGTTTCGTTTGTATTTCACTGGTACAATTGTCTATTTACAAACTTTTTTTTTTTTTGTATTTCTATGTATTTCCACCCCCACAGAATCAATCTAATCCTGACCCTATTTCTGTGTATTTAGTAATTCTCCAACCTTATATTTTTATGTTATGATTTTGTTTTAAATTTTGATTTTTTCTTATTCAAAAGGGTGTTGGACCAAAGTTACATGAGGATGATCCCTGACGAAATGTTACCAAGCCAAATAGGTTCGTCAAGATTATCTGTGTTTCATCAAACTGGTCACAAAGGATTTGTTATGCCAGTAATGTCTGCTGATAAAGGAATACAACAGCCAGTGATTAATGCGGAAATTGTAATTGCTCAACCAGATGTTATTCCAACTAGGATAGTCAAACCTAGTAAATACTTCAGTTCACCTTACATGACCAATTACGGCTCTGCAGAAGCTTCTGTTCAAGACCCCACACCTTCCATATTTGAAAAGAAGCATCCATTTGTTGAAGATCCAATTAATGGCCCGCGAAATACTTCGCTTATTCAACAATACCGGAATTGGCTTGAACAGGATCTACTTCTAAGGCATGATAAAAAGTAAGTTTGAACGTATTTACCTTTTTAATTTATATATTCATTCTTTCAGCAAAGTAAACTGTTCAAAATGAAAATAACTGATTGTTGTTATTTAGAAAGGGTAAGGAAAGCCGTTACAAAAAGAATAAGCAAGCTTTGGATCCAGATGACATCAATTTTGGCTTCAATTTTGGTGTGTTACATGTTGACGACAAAAACTGGTTCTATCTCTTATCGATGAATGGACAGTCTTGGAATGATGAGGTGCTATATTTCCCATTCCCCCTTTTCCCATATTTCTCGATATTCCTTCTATGTATTTCTCTATATTTCCTGCATCTTGACTGCATATTTTTCTGCAGAAGCTTATTTCATTTTTTTAACCAGTATCCATTAGACTAATTTCATTTTTTTTACAGCATATTGATGTCATTTTTTACTACTTGCGGAAGAAAGGCAAGTACGACAAGGATAACAGATTCAAATTCACAACTGTTGACTGTATGTTCTTCTCCAAAATTGATGAAATTCATCGTGCATATGCTAATCCGGAGGGGAACAGTAGTGTTGCCAGTTCGGAGAACGAAATATGCGAGTACATTAACGGGCATAGGATGCTGGCTAATGTGCCATGGCATACAGTTGATTGTGTTCTCATCCCTGTCAACATCAAAGAGGAAAATCACTGGATCTTGATTATAGTGCCATTCACTGACAGGTATTTCTACTCTTTTTTTTAAAATAATTCATTAAATCTGCATATCTCCCTGTATGTTCCTCGTATTTCTATCCTACAAGGTCCGTATGAAATTTAATTTACCAACCTGTTAACCGAGCTGATGTAATATTCTTTTACGTGCAGGCGTCTGTACATCTACAACTCATACCGAGCTGCTGGTCATGATGCTGTTGTTAGAAGAGAAATACACAAGATAGCTACCCTATTGCCACATCATCTACATGTGTCTAGATTTTATGAGAAAAAAAAAGGCATCGATTGGATTAACCACCCATCATACAAGGGCAAACAACAGACTGATGACTTTCATGTCATGTATGTGAACGACCTGTCACAACAAGCCTCTGGTAGCATGTATGTCTTTCAACATCAGAGTTCCATTTTTTTTTTTTTTCAAAATTCTCAACCAATAATCATTTTTATTTTTTATTTTTTCAGGGATTGTGGTGTGTATGTTGCCGCATTTGCTGAATACTTTTGTTATGGACGAGGCATTCCATCTGAAATTGATGCAGAAACACTACGTAATAGATACGGGGCATTACTATGGGAATACGGATGGCAAAAGGCTGATTTGAATGCCTTCAGTGACAATGAACTGCCGCCAAGACCAGTTAGGCCTGCCATAGATTACAACGCGGTCGACACAGTAGTTATTAATTAGTCCACTGGGTTTTAATGTTCAATCGTTTTTCACAGTACTGTTTTGCTGACCATTTTTCTACATTTTGTTGTGTTGTTTTGTAAAGAATTGACAAATGGCAGTGTTGTTTCATCAATGACTTAACTAATTTCTTTCACGACTATTTTTTGTTTAAGTCTCCCATATTTTTATTTATCGTTTAATGAAAACAGCCTCTGGTGTATTTTCAATATATTCCAATGTTATATACCCACTCTTCAATTCGACAAATTATTCCAGGTGAACTGGAATACTCTTACAACTGGAATACTCTTTCATTTTGAACACTGAAATACAGAGAAATACACAGAAATATAGTAAAATGTAAAAAAAATATAGTGAAAATGCAAAAGGAAATATACCGAAATATAGTGAAATACAAAAAATCAGTGTTGTATTCCAGCACCTGCTTCTGGTTATTCCAGTCCTAATGCAACTTAATATTTCTTAAACATTTCACTTATTTTTCACTTTAATGTCCGTTAACACCGAATTGTATGCAATATTATTATGAAAATAAAGGACAAAAATTACAGAATACAACGATGAACCAAAAATTTCTTTATTTAATATTTTTGGGGATAAGGTATTTTAAAAAAAAAAAAAACAATTACAATCTAAACATCTACTTCTTACGTGGCTCATTGGAACAAGAACGTCTATTGTGACCAAGACGTCCACAAGTACTACAAGCATTCCTACGTTTACCAATCATCGTCTCCATTAATGGTTTATCTCGCTTTTTCTTTGGCCTTCCCGGGGGTCTCTTGTATCTTGGTGGCAAAACAACTTCATCGCTTATGTGTTTGGGAATATTCCACTCACTCTCGTCAGGCAGAGGATCCACAGGCACATCATACGTCTTAATCACTGTCTTTGGTTTGAATAGGTCTGAACAATATTCATCAGGCATAAGACTTTTACTCTTCAATACAGCCCATGCATGTGGACATGGTATCTCGTCCATTTGAAACATCCGACAACTGCATGTTTTCTTTTTAAGATCAATTATGAATCGCCTTGCCTCATCATTTACGGTATACACATATTCAGTTGATGGTTCAACCTAATCAAGATGAAATGTGTCAGACCAGAATACATTGAATATTAACAACAATAAGTAATATGAAATACATGGAAATATACATTCCAAACAGAATTACTTAATATGAAATACATAGAAATATACAATCCAAACAGAATTACTTAAGTACCTTCTAAATATGCTGAAATATATTGAAATATATGTAGGCAGACTTCAACAAAATAAACAGTAACATACCGTCATACGTAGAGATTTACATTCGTTTATTGATAATAATTGCTGGAATGCTTTCCCAAGTGTTGTGAATGTGTATGTATCGTTCCTCCTATTAGTGCAATTCCATCTCCCAAACATCTTCCTCACTTCTTCAAGAAAATCGAAAACCGGCAACTCTCTTGCTGCTACCAATTTTCCATTAATACATTCGGCTATATTTGACGTCATTGTCCATCCTCTGTTAACGGGTGAATACAGTCGAGCCCACTTTTCCCTTCCAGCATCCTCCAAGTACTCTTTTACCCGAAAATCAACCTTCTCAATCTTCTCCATCAGCTTATCAAACTCAGCCTGTGTGTATGCTTTTGCAAGTGCATAGAATACAGGACTCAATACTTCACCATTCGACTTGTATTTCGTGGTCACATTTTTCCATAAATGCCATATGCACGCCAAATGTGGCACAGTTGGATACACTCTACTCACCGCCTTAACGATGCTCTCATGTCTGTCTGATACAACACACATGTTATCCCTATTCCCATAAGCTTGTTTGAACTGCTCAAAGAACCAAGTCCAAGACTTATCGTTCTCTGAATCTATCACACCATACGCCAATGGTAGAATATTACCTGCACATACATGTTTTTGTGTATTATTACAGTGAAATATAGCATAAAGCATATTGGAACTACATTAGAAATATAATGAAATACAACGAAATATACCAAAAACAGAAAAAAAATGTATTTAAACATTTTGGCATCTACCTGCACCATCCAACGTGCTGGCTGATACAAAAGTACCGTTATATGTAGTTTTAAGGTGGGAACCATCTACTACAACTATTGGTCTACAACACTCGAAGCCTTTTATGAACGCTTTAAGTGCTATAAACAAATACAAGAACTCGTTTTGTTGTGATTTGTGCATTCTCACATGTGATCCAGGGTATGTTTTATCCAATATGTAGACATATCCCGGTAACTTCTTGTATGATTCTGTTGGTTCCCCTCTTAATTCATTCATTGCCTTTTCTCTAGCCCTCCAGGCCGTCATATAAGAAACATCAACGCCATACTCATTTTTTACGTCGTCTACTATATCACCAGGTGTATATTTCCTCTTGTGATTTGCTATTTTTGGCTTAACAACTGACGCACCAATCAACCAACTTGTTGCTTGCCTTTGGGAATACACTTTGTCCTTCAATGGACACGTATGTTCGTCATGAAAAGATCTCACTCTGAACATTTCAGAGTTCGCTATACTTGAAGCGCTGAATTTCCAACGACAATCAGTTGAACAACATACCAGAGTGTAACTACATAAACCAATACAAGAAAAGAACAATCAGATTGAAGTTTCAAACACATACAACATCCTAAATACATTGTCTATATATACTGAAATGGTTAGATAATGGAATTAAATAATTCAAACAGATCGTATTTCACTGTATTTAATTAAATCCAACTGAAATGTAATGGCAATACAACAGTTTACGTCACTGTATTTCAATGCATTTCTTAGTATATTTCACTATATTTCATAGTATATTTCAATGTATTTCATATTTTTAGGTGACTAACATACCTTACGGCATTCGACCTCTCTGTCCTGAAATTGAATCTTTTGCGAATTGCATAATTCGCCATAACATTCTTCACAGTGTCCTTATCTTTGTAGATTTGATCAACAAAAACATCTTTATGTTCCTTGTTCGAAATTATCAAGTCATCGTTGTTTTGAAATAAAACAACAGCCTTAGCACAATCCGACGCATCCAAATCATTTGAATTAACTACGTTTATAGCATACATATAATCATTAAATTCAAGTTGAAACATATCGTCTCCAACTGCAGATTCGCCGGACATAAAATTCTCAAGATCATTATCAGTTATGCTAACGCACAACGGATATGCTTCAAATCCCCTGTTTTCTCTCTTAAGCTCAACATACACCCTTACTCCCATATTGTTGTGTATTTCAATTGGCATGTTGTCTCCTTCAACAGCATATTTTATTGATATCGTTTTCCTGCTAATATCAACACCTAACTGAATTGCTATAGTTTCAACCAAATCACCGTATGAACAATAATCTTTGAAGACAACTGCGTCTACTTTGTAATCAACAAAGCAATTCTGTTCATTCCAAAAATCGGAGTGTCTGATCACTGTTGTTATGCTTGACATGTTTCGTTTTGATAATTCAACAAAACTAGAAGAACAGTGACTGCATTGGAAAAAAAAAAATCATCGTTCCAATCACATAAAATTGAATAAAAAACAAATCACACAAATCATTGAAAATTTGAAACATACCTTTTGTAGAATCTGAAATACAAATCTGATCTTCACTAAAATTCCATATATACACTCATCCTTATCTTATTGAGTGTATTTCAACTTGATTTTGAAGAATTCGAATGTAGAAAACAAAGCTCAAAGAGATTCTTCTGTAGTTGGATCTTTTTAGATCTTCAGTATTTTTTTGAATTCAAAAAGTTTTGATTGTGATAAAGGTGGAGAGAGATACGTAATCTGTTATGGAAGAACATTCATTACGCGTGATTAATGGGCAGATTTTAACTGAATCCCTGAATTTAAAAAAAAAAAATCTTTTCCATAAATACGGCCTAATTTTACTCAGCAGTGTCGGACGTTCCGTGTATTTCATTATATTTCAGAAAAATGAAATACACGCGTTTCAACTAAAAAATCAGCTACGCTTAGTAAATAACAATTTTATAGCTATTTCTTGTTACAAGCTACTAAAAGGTAGCTATTTATGTAAGTTTTACTTGTATTAACTCATCTAATTCTTCAAATTGGTGAAACCTGTCGACTTTATGGTTTTTTCCAGGTTCTTTCTTTGATATAAGCAGTTACGAATGAAGAAGATTTGCTCACGACTCACATTCACCTTCTGGGAAAGTGGCCTTCTATTTATATAGGCAGGTCCCCTGGACTACTGCCGTGTGCCATCAGCAATGTCATCGTATTTAACGTCATTTGAATTTTGTTGAAGTGAATGTATACAAGTAGTACCACTTATTTTTTAAAATCTTTTGACGCGTCTTAATGTATGAAATAAATTAGTTTGATTCTAAATCAAGCACACAGTAGAATTAAGAACTTGTCCGTCTCAGCCGACTAAGAACAATTTCCCCACGCAGCTAAGAACAATTTAATTAAGTAGGAGTAATATATAGTATTTCTTTGTAGATCTGACCGTCATCATAAGATTCCTTGTAATTTTTACCACTAGCTTAAATCACATTTTCCTTGTTTAAAAGCTAAAAGATCACATCAATCAAAGTATAGTTCAGAACATCAATTTTTGTATACTTTGGTAGGTGACCAATCATGAATCACTGTAATCTCCTGTGTAGTTGATGAAAATTTTGGTTAATACTCCTATGGGTAGTTTGGTTGGATTTTAGCAGATACAATCTCCACATAAAATTCAAGATTAGCCTATACAATGGTTGGTTAATGTTTGTGGAGATTTAAACTTCACATCAGAACCGACATTCATTGATGCGTGGATTATTTTGGATTTGATAAAATTTGGAATAAGAATGCGTGTATAATAATACAGGGATTAATTTTTTTAAATGACATAACTAATCCTTATATTATATAATTCTTAATATTATTAATTATGACATTATTTACCAACATCGAATTGTTAATTCTTGCATAAATTGACTTTGAAATCAAACAACAGTTTAACCTTTGAAGTTGCAAACCGTAAAGAATGAAACTGGGGCGGGCCTAATATCATGTAATGAATGGAAGTTGGACCTAGCTCAACTTCAAAAGTTAACTTCAAAATTGTCTAAGTCTATATAAGTAAATCATGCACCCTTTAACCCAATGATGTGGAACTCTTAACAACACTCTTAGGGCCTGTTTGGAAAGCCACCTGGTAATTGGAATTGTGTAATTACTAGGGTAGTAATTACACAGTACTATAATTATAATGACATATTTGTTTGTCATAACGTAATTACAAGCGTGTTGTTTAATTGCACAAGTGTAATTACACAATTAATTTAATTTAAAAATAAAATTTAATTATAAAAAATTAAAATTAATATTTAAAAAATATTCCTTTATAAATGATAGTATTAATTAGTTAGTTAATAACACATTGTTTCTTGAAAATATATTAATTAATAATCATATATTTTTAAATAATATTGTAAAAAATAATTGATATATATTTTTTAAATTAATAATATTTTATTTAATTAATTATAAAACATAAAAGAAGACTTTTTTTGTGAGAACGTCATGGATGGATTGGGTGTTTGACAAAAAAAAAAAGGTTTACCATAGTACTCTTATATCAAATTTCAACATTACATAAGTCTATAGCTTCATTCACAGTGAAATTCTACTTTAATAACGTCACTCGGTATTACACTCTTTTAATTACACTCAATTCCCACCTAACTATGTACTTACTTGATCAAACAAATATATTAAACTGTGTAATTATATCCAATTACATTCAATTCAAATTACCTGAGTGGCTCCAAATAGGCCCTTAATTGGAATGGGATTTAGGACTTTCTAGACCTAACAGTCAACGGACAAAAAAGTAGAGTATATTGGCCAGATTTTCTAATGACAAAAAATAGATTGCTCCGTATCATGAAATACCCAAAAAAAAAAAAGAAGTAAATGTTCTATTTAGTTGCTTTGTATGACTTACTTTTTTCCTTGTCAAGCGTTATGACTTGACCTTTCCTTTAAAGGTATCATTTGAATATTTTTAGTACGAAGATTACAGTTTAACTTGTTAATTATATTTTCTTTTTGTAGAAGACCTTTTCTAGGTGCTAACACATTTTTTAATACATTCCTTTGTCTGAGTAACTGAAAATATTGTTTACACGAAAAATCGTTACAGTTTAATTTATATACGTGGTCAAAAACACGTGGGTCAATGTAACCAAAATTATGAAATAGCAAGTAATAATTAACAAGATAAATGAAAGTAAAACATAGCTAGTTGTGTAGCCTGGGCCTTGGTTGCTTTGAGCTAGAATCTCCGGGCGGTGAATCACTATAACCTCAACGGATTAAGCAAGAAAGAGTGAATCCTAAGAATAATATGACTATGACTACTTTGTATTGTTGCATAATGTTTCAGATGTCTTACAATAGAATGAATACCTTTATTTATACTAGACCTATGGGGTATAGATTCCATTAATCGTCCCCCCTCAATTACCAATATTAATGTTGCAATAAAAGGCAATAAAGAATGATAAAGGCTAGAGGAAACTTGGGGGTCTTCTGTAACGGCTGTGCACTAAATGAATTATGTAACGGCTGTGCACTAAATGAATTATGTAACGGCTGTGCACTGAATGGACGTTTGACAGGTGAATTGACACTCTCCTCCGGACCCTTTGTAGTTTCTGCCTCCGGAAGCGAGTTACCAAATTACTTATTCGGAGCTTGGTATGCTTTGCTGGAACCCCTTGTTCGCTGATTCAGATCTGACATGTTCCCATCGCCATGTGTCACCTTTTGATACGTCCACTTGGTGTCTACGGATTTTGCCCTATACAATTGTATAAATAATTATTTCGAAAAAGAAAATAAAAACTATCTCCTTTTATTACATTCTTTCACTCATATCTTTAGTATTACAGTATATCTCAATACTGGTCAAGTTGCAGGATGAAAAATGCTAAAATAGTCTGTAGGCTATATATGAGCTTAATTAATTTTTAAAATATTGCGTACTTTTGACCACATTGAAAAATATTTACTCAAGCAGATTCCTTGTGTTTTAAGAAAAAACTAGATTCATACAATATTAACCACATGGCCAATGTTGAAAAAATATTTGCTCAACCAGATTCTTCATTGAAAGCTTTTCCATTCAAGGATTAAATATTAAAAACTTGAGTTCGAAGTACTAGAGTCATAAAAGGCACAAAAATAATCCTATAGGAAGAAAATTATAAGGTGAAAATGATCCAATGAGAATTAACAAGGTTTGTTGAATGCATTTCCATGGTTTCGACATGGCAAATTGATAAACTCAAAATATCTGTGGGGGAATTGGGAGCTAAATGATCTAAGTGGTAGAAGAATATTTGAAACACTAGATACTTGGTGAAAAAATCTTTACATATATATTCCAAATTTTTTTTTTTTTTGGCACAAACATATATATTCCGATATACGTGGTCTACAACGGTCAAAAGGCTTAGAGTATATAGTCGATAATATCATAAATGAGATACCTATCATTTTTGTGAAAGCAGTTTTTGAAAAGTAAAAGTGAATCGAATTCAAGCAAACGATAATCTTCGGCTCGAAGCGAATCCAATTTATCCTGATAGAATGTAACTTTCACTTTGGAGGTGCGGTTCTTTCAGAGTTATTGTTTAAATTAAATAAACGAAAAATATCTATTATATGTGTCCCAATTCAAAAGAAAAGAAAATAAATAATTAAAAGAAGATCAGACACAACGTTAACTATTCTCAAAGGGTCTATCACTTAAAATATAAACAAGTTCAATTAAGGAATTCTTCTCTGTCAAATTAAAGTTAATTTCCTTTCCTTTTTCCCACATAAGAACACATAATATAAAAACTTTCTTCTTCTTCTTCTTCCTAAATTGATAGCAACTAAAGTAAAAGTACAAGAAATTGAAAGTAGGAAGATAGCAAAGATAAAAAGTTAGACGCAACTATTGAAGAAATACTAGCAACAATTAGAATTAGAATCCTAATTACTTCTAATGCATTCAATAAAAGTACCTAAACTATTAGAATCCTCAAGAGGAAGGTGACCTCTTGCAAATCCTAGGACAAAGTTCAAAGGCAACAATAAGCTCACAAATATTCATCAACACGATCTAGTCAAAATAAGCTAGGTAGTGAAGTATTTATAATAGGGCTAAATAATACATCGAATATCCAAAAGACCCTTTAATAGGTCTAAATATGTAATATGTCTTCCTCTAAGGTGTCCTCATCCTTCAAATCTTGATCTACCTTCCATTGTATGATATTGTAATATTTCGTAGGTATCTCGAAAGAGTTCTTCAAGGTATCTATCATCATCAAGTGTCTTCCAATATCTTGAAGTTCCTTTGCTTGACTCCTCGTGAAGGGTCTTGAAGTAATGACGGTGGTGTCGTTATCATTCACTATGAATGATTCCTGAGAGGAATTAAAGTGATCTTCTACAAAATATGGAACAATTTTTTATAATTCATGTACGATATAGAGCCCGTTTGGATTGGCTTATAAGTTGCTTATAAGCTGTTTTCAGCTTTTTTAAGTGTTTGGCTGGCCAGCTTAAAGTCATTTTGTGCTTAAAATAAGCTCAAAAAATAATTGGGCCCATTTGACTTAGCTTATCTAAAGCAGCTTATAAGCAAAAAAAAAAAAAAAGTTAGACTACCCCCAACTTATTTTTTTTAACTGATAAGCTGTTTGCAGCTTATAGGCATAAGCCCATCCAAACAGGCTCATGAACTTGTTAGTTTTTCTCTACAATTTATTCTTATACACAAGATTGTATTAATGACTAGCGAAATAAATTTAAATGAGGAATCCTGGTGAACTATGTATTCTTAATTTTCGTTTTCTTCAATTAAATCAGCCAATGTTATTATATGTGGATATGAGGCAATGCCTTGAGCTTTAACAGCCAAGTGAAATACCCAAGGCTGTGCTTGAAGATTTTGATTGACAGCCCTTTCTTCGCACCAAAAGTCACGTGTAGCAATGTGAAAAGCAATCACCAAAATTTGTGGTTGGAATTAGGATGGTAATATCCGTCTATCTTTATTAGAGGTCTCAAGTTCAAGTGATCCTAAAAATAGAATCTTTTCTAATAGCGAGAGCACACTTTATTTTCAAGTCTTACCAAAACGAATTTGAATTAATCGATCCCAAAAATGAGTACGCACATTGAGTGAGAAAGCAAAACAAAGAGCGTGAAAAGCACAAGATAGTAGTGGTGTTAATCTTTTTCCATTTATTAAAAAGAACCTTTAATTATTTACTCCGATAAATATATCACTACAGCATATCAGATACTGAAACTGACCGATGAGTTTACCGTATCCGTATAGAGGATAGCAGTAAAAGGTGAAATAGCGCGTTACTTGATGCTCAACCTCTGATTACAATCTGTAATATCTCATGCAGAGGTGGATCTATGATTTAAATCTTGTGGGTTCAATCTTAAGATTTTTAGTATTGAACTCTTTATATTTTAAAACTTATGGGTTCATATCAACTATATATATATATATTACAATTTTAATAATTACTTACACATAAGTTTATGCTCCGTATCGAAAGTTAGGGGTTCAATTGAATCCTCACTTAATATAAGAGAAAATTGTCAAATACCCATTCAACGTTTAGTCGAATTAGTTATAACGCATCCAACTTTTACGGGTGACCTATTACACCTTAAACAATTTTAAAGTGAAATTAATATCTCCCTGGATGGTGAGGTGGTACAGAGAGTGTAGTTCACTCTCTTTGAGAGAGTGAGAAGCAAATAAAAATGTTTTAAAAAAAAAAGTAGAGTCATTATTTAGTTTTTTTTTTCATTCTCTCTCTCTCTCTCTTCTTTTTCCTCTTATTCCCTTATTCTTCACCGCCCGCCACCGTCCACCGCCGCCAGTTAATTTTGTAAAAATTAACCCATTTACTTCCCCCACCTTCTTTTACCCAAACCCAACTCCAAAACTTGCCCACCCACTGTCCTAATCCTAACACTATCCTCAACTTCCTCTCATTCCCAACTATCATCTTCCTCCTCATCCTCCATTAGAGGGTACCCCATCATAACCGGTAAAGCTCAATCATTTCATTATTGGGGGAATTTTCTGTTACATCCAATTCAACATCCCCAAACACTTCCTTATACTTCGACATCCACAAATACATGTACAACTAAAAAAGTGAGCAAAGACCTAAAAGATGAAAAGAAAAAAAAAATCAGAATTTCAATACCCATTTGACAGAAATAGAAAAAAAATGTCCATTTAGCCTTGTTTGTTGGTATTGTTTAGTAAAGCATTTTTGATTTGGTGAAAAATGACTTCATTTGGTGATGAATTGGCTTTATTTGGTGTAGAAATTTCAAAATTAGAAGTAAAAGGTGAAAATATACACGTCAGACGCGTGCATTTCACCATTCAAATACAGATTTGTTGGTAGCGTTTCAGGTGGTAATAATTCCATTTAAAAAATAGTCAAAAGGTAATAAATCATCCGAAAATTGAATGCGTCATAATTAATCCGATTAAACGCTTAGGGAGCATTTGACTATTTTCTCAAAGTATAAATTGGATAAACGTGTTTTTTGGATGACCATGTGAGCATTAAATGTACCGTAGTGGACCCAAATTTTTTAAAGCAGTAAAGCGTGTCCACTGTCGGGATTGCAACATAGTGAAAAAATATAAGCGCGCAATTATGAGCCCGTTTGGATTGGCTTATAAGCTGTTTTCAGTTTTTTTGAGTGTTTGGCTGGCCACTTTAAAGTCATTTTGTGCTTAAAATAAACTCAAAAAAATAATTTGGCCCATTTGACTTAGCTTATCTAAAATAGCTTATAAGTCAAAAAAAAAAAGATTAGACTACCCAACTTATTGTTTTTAGCTTATAAGCTGTATAAGTCCATCCAAACAGGCTCTATATTAAGCTTTAACGGCAAAAAGAGCCGACAAGTAAAATTATAATATCATAAAAAATATTATACTATTTTAACAATTGTCCTCGGTGTTTTTGTATTCCGAAAAGTTTAAAATTTATTATTAGAAAAGAAATACTTAGAAGATTAAGTCTCTGATTGTTTAATTTTATTCTAATTTTTAGGGAAGATGGGATTCTTATAGCATCACATAGCGTATGTAGTATTATTTTGTCAAATTAATTCAGTGTAATAATATATTAAAATTATTAGCTAGTTTTCCTTTAAATTATTATTTGCGCATTATATCAAAATTGTTTTAAATTGTTAGGTTATATATTTATAGTTTATAAATAGTGCCTCTTATTTTACTTTGCTTATATGTTGTTTCTATCTTATTAAAATTGCGATATAAGAGTAAAACGTAAACGTTTAAATTGAACTAGAGGAAATTACATTCCTACAAGAACTTAAAATTTGATACATTTATTTTTCCTTGCTACTTATTTGTTTTCTTTCTTTATTTTTCTTTTTAATTTGCCCTATGTAACAACTGCATGAATATATATAATTTATAAAATTGAAAAAGGTGTTGTCTTGTTTATATATTTATTTATTTTTAAATAAAAACCCACCACAGAACGATATTTTTCAGGGGCATAAGGAAAATACAAGTGTTTATATAAAATTTATACGGTAGATATTGATGTTTGTCTTATTGTAAATCTTACGGAAAATACTTGATCACGAATCTTGTACGAAAATACTTGATCACGAACCTTGCAGGAAATTCTTCAAAGCTTGAGGCATGTCAATTAAGAGCTCTTCCAGTATAAAACTAGGAGTCTGAATCTAACAAAGATTAACAAAAAGTAAACCCAGCAAAATTGAAAATAACAAGAAGAAAATGTATCATGTTTTCACCACTTCCAAGATTGAAAATAACAAGAAGAAAATGTCAATTAAGAGCTCTTCCAGTATAAAACTTGATCACGAACCTTGCAGGAAATTCTTCAAAGCTTGAGGCATGTCAATTAAGAGCTCTTCCAGTATAAAACTAGGAGTCTGAATCTAACAAAGATTAACAAAAAGTAAACCCAGCAAAATTGAAAATAACAAGAAGAAAATGTATCATGTTTTCACCACTTCCAAGAGAAAACGAAATCAGAATTTATAACCTCTTATTCTTGTTACCAAACGGTTAGCTGTGATAATAAATACAAAAGTCATTCAATTATATTGAATGCTATTGAAGGACAATTCAAGTGACAAGAACGGCTAGAAAGTTTACTGTTACAGTAGCAAGTAGAAGGCTTAATGGCTAATTTAAAAGTTGGTCAGAAACCATAAATACAATTGGCCCTTAAGACAATTAATTTGATCAAATTGAATATGATAATATCGTTTGAAAACGTCAAATTCATTCGACATGAATTCGGCCATTAAGGTTAATAAAATAGAATTAAGTCTTTTGTATTAAAGTCAATTTTTATTTTTGAGATATTAGATAGAAAATATTATTTTTCTAACATGTCTAACTATTTATTTGTTGTTAGAAATCTCACCTCAAAATGTCCTTTTTCAAGGGTATTATGGGCATTAAGAAATACAGTCATTTCAATTATCGAGTATCGCGTTAGCAGTTTTAGTATTTTTAAACTCGCTTGATCAAAATTTTAAATCCGTCACTGCACGCAGAAGCTAAGAAATTGGGATGGCACCCTAAAGAAAAAAGAAATTGAATATGGTTCAAGTTTCAACTAGTTAAGGAACAGTTGTACAAACGAAAGAAAAAAAATAAAAATAACGGAACAGTTAACCAAAAAGGAAAGAAATGCCTTCTAAATTGGTTTGAAGTTACAAGGCGGGGGCTCCATGCATCTGTAATCTTCAAGAAAGGGGCCTACTGGATTCCAAGAGCAATAACTATGTGTTCAGACAACGTTCAAGAAAAACTTTAATTTTTGTCCACACTAACTGATATTATTCGTGTGAGTTTTCTTTGCCTAGTCAATTCCACAAATGGTCATTGAACTCGTAGAAAAGTCCCTTTAAAGTAACTTTTGAATTTTTTTTGACAATAAGATCATCAAACTATGTCCATATTTCCAAAAAAGTAAAACCATCCATTTTTTGACATAAAAAGTCCTTAACTCATTTTTAAATTATAAAACCCATTTGAATATTTCTATTTTACTTTCAAAATGTGAAATATTAATTTGAATAAAAATTTCAGAATATTGCAAAATTATATCTCAGTGGACAATAAGAGGATACAGTTGAATGGTGATAGAACTGAGCAAAAAGCTTAACTATAGACTTTTTAACTGATTGTAAATTATTCTTCCTGATATATAAAATTTTCAATAATAAAAGAAAATATTTTGTATTTTTATTTTCTTGGAGGTGAATTTGTAATATTTTGATTTTATCTAAGTTTTATAAATAAGTGGATTACAATTAATGTAAACATTTTATATTTTTAGAAAGCATATATACAACTAATTGTAAAAGTGTTTTCATTTTTGCGACGTCGTTATCCAACACTATTTTTTTCTTGAGAAAATTTGTCCAAATATTCTACCAATAAACCAATCTCGTTCTATTATATATATATATATATATATATATATATATATATATATATATATATATATATATATATATATATATATATATATATAAACCAAAAATAATAAGTACATGCATCATGGATTTATATAGCGTCTCATGTGTTTCAATTATGTCCAAGCACTTCTATTCAATAAAATATTTAACTTCCCACTTTGAACAATAGAAAAATATCAGAATAGTTCAAAAGATGTTGATATAACAAAGAAAATCAGTTTATAGCATACTTAAAGTTTGAACGATTATAGTGTTTTATTCTTATAGCTTGAAATATTATTTGAATATTTCTATTTTATTAGTAAAACTTGAACAAGAATTTTGAAGTATCTAAAAATTGTGCCTAGGTAATGAGTTTTATAATTTATATATGGGTTAAGGGGTTTTATGTCTAAAAATAGGTTAATTTATTTTATTGGAAACAAGGACATACTTTGATGACCTTATTGTCCAAAAAAATTCAAAAGTTACTTTAATAGAACTTTTCTATAAGTTCAATGACCATTTGCCTCACAAGTTGGTGGACACAAATCTTATAAGTATTTTTTCATTCACAAACTTTAGGTTCACTAACTTGTCAGACAAAAGTCTCACGCTACTAATGTCAATCGTTGTGAGGCACAAAAATAAATTGTTTGACGTTCAATATCAGTATTTATAGCTACACATAATACATTAATAGCCTCTTAAACTTGCAAGTACAATTTATTTAGATATTCGAACTACGTGCGTTTCGATTGAGCACCAGAATCTATATATAATATAAAGCTAGGCACAGACAATCCTATGTGGCACCTCTCTATGACCTCCATTGGCATTTATCTTTTTTCTCCTTTTTTGGAATTTTCTCCTATGTTTTTTTTTTCATTTATCTTATCTTATTATTTTAGTTAAGAATAAAAGTCGCAATTATTATCATTTATTATCCCACTATTCATATTCTTTATTGAAAATCAAAACTCATATGCACGTGGTGATTTCTGATTCCCTTGATATTCCTACTAATGGTCCCATAAAGCTCACATTAATTACAAAAATCAAAGGGCCAAAAAAATGTAAGTGATGCAAAAGATATATAAAGGGGAATCTTCTTTTGCTAAAATGACTCATGAATTGTTCTCCAACAAAATGTTTTAGATAATACTATTATATATTTGCACATTATAAAGGCTTTCAACATTCTCTCCCATAACCTCTGTGAAGAAATGAGATAAGGAATGCTGCTATATGACCCGGAAAACTTTCTAGATGATCTCTTCAAATTTCTGTGGTGTTAGGATTACATGTTGTATTCATATTCTATACAAAATTGGTATTTGAGCTCTACCTGTGTAATTATTGCTTTTTATTAGGCAAAAACAATTATTTATTTTCAGTTAACCCCTTCTCTGTTCAGTTTTCCGTTCTCGGAAGAAACGTTGGTTTAATTTTTCTACAAAAAGTTGATTAGTAGATGTGGATCGAATATGGTTTCCACTTCCTCCCTTGAATTTAGAATTACACCTCTATGCTTTTCATATGAAAATTAGGCTATTATATATATGTTAGTTGTAGTAATTAAGCTGGTATTTATAAGTAATTGTGTAAAATTAAATTATAAATAAAGAGAAACTACATCAAACTCTAAAATTTGCATAGTTAAATAAATTTATTGTTGGACGTAATTGAAGTTAGATAAGGAAAGTTATTGGTAAAACAACGTCAAATTGGAACACCCCCGAATGAGATGCAATTGTATGTAAAATTGGCACATAAAGAAATATTTCTCTGTACTGCAGCAAGGCTAATCGTCTTCTTTTAAATTCTCTTTTTTTTTTCTCCTTAAAATAATTGATTTTAGTCGATTTTTCATTTCTTTCGATTCTCTCCTCTCAAAATGTATGTGTCAATCGGAATTCTAGAAGCTCCTATTTTGTTATAGGCATATATAGAACAATTCTAATAGTAATCTGGAATGCTAATAAGCAATTATGTCTAATTGTTTTAATGCCATAAATTAGCACGAGAAATAAGTATTGATTTTGAGAAGCCATTTGTTATTCATCAAAGGGCATTATATGTGTCCCATTTGGCAAGGGTCTTGATGTCTTCCAATAGGCACAACCATTATCAGTGGCAGAGCCAGAATTTTCACTAAGGGGTTCAAAATATGAAAAAGTAAACACAGAAAGAAGTCATAGGGGGTTCAACATTTAGTATATATACATAAAAAATAATTTTAACCATGTATAAATAATGTAATTTTTCATCGAAGGAAGTTCGGATGAACCCCTTGGCCCTTCCTCCCTCCACCCTAACCATTATGGTATCATGGTATGTTTGTTTGCTTATAATGTTTTTCCATATTTAGTGGCTAAAACTAGACGACCTATGCCCGTGCTGCGCACGGGCCCAACACTTTAGATTATAGTGCATCTATGTGTATGTATTTGTCTTTGAATAGTGATTACATATATATATATATATATATATATATAGAGAGAGAGAGAGAGAGAGTATATATTATGTTCAAAACACGATTAATATAACATTGTAGTTTGTGCTCCGTATCTAAAATTTTATTATATTAATGTTTGCTACGAATATAAAATCGGCAAATTTATTAATATTTCTTAAAAGAGAAGACTTGTTTAAAAGGAAACTATTTTCTTCTCTTTGAGATAAAACAATAGCAATATTTAAGCATCAGTTGCTACTTTCAATTTTAATTCGATTAATTTAAAGGTGTAAAATACTTATTATTTTTTATCAAATTTTGATTTGGATAATTCTAATTCAAATTATTAAATTAATTTTACATGTTTAAAACGAAACAAAGTAGAAATTTTCTATTTAAACGAAGAAATACTATTTTTTAATTTTTGGTAAATATTTTCGGTTTAGCTCATTTTACTTGTCATGTTGTCTTTTGTATGGTTTTTAAAAAAAACATCGATTAGAATTATAATTTGACTAATTTACCTTATTCATTATTTGATCTTCATTTGATATTTTTATTTTACGACATTAATCTCTTTTCACATTTATTAGAGTAAGAATAAAAATAAAAAAGTAATTAAATTCTATCTTATTTTAAAATATAAATATTTTAAGTATATTTATTTTAGTAAACATAACAAATAAGTGACATGGCGGAATAGCAGATACAACAGTTTAATATCTAGATTAGATCTCAGGCTAAAATAAAAAAAAATTGTATGGTTTGACTACTTAATCTTTTGTAGAAAAGCAATTTCATTTGCTCTCACTAATGGATTGATACGCACGTGGCAATGAATCCATCATTATTGACTTAATGAGATACATTGAAAATTACATGAATATTGTTTGATTTTTTAATATGGAGTGCACTTTTTTTTGACATTATTAATTTGAACTATTTTTATGCATATATATATATATACTATGTTCAAAACATGATTAATATAACATTGTAGTTTGTACTCCGTATCTAAAACTTTATTATATTAGTGTTTACTACGAATATAAAGTTTGCACTTTTTTTTTGACATTATTTTTTTTAATATGGGGTTCACCTTTTTTTTATTATTTTTTATATTGCTTGATTTTGTTAATATGGGGTCCACTTTTTTTTACCGTGAGTTTGGAGATGGTGGGTTCCACCTTTTTTTTTTATTATTATTTTTATATATATTGCTTGATGTTGTTTAGCATGAGGTTCATCCTTTATGGGATGCACTTTTTTTTTTTGACATTATTAGTTTGTACTATTTTTATGCATATAATATATATACATATGTTATGTTCAAAACACGATTAATATAACATTGTACTTTGTGCTCCGTATCTAAAACTTTATTATATTAGTGTTTGCTACAAATACAAAGTCAACACTTTTTTTTAACATTATATTTTTTTTAATATGGGGTTCACATTTTATTTTTTTTGATATTGCTTGATTTTGATAATATGGGGTCCACTTTTTTTTTCCCATGAGTTTGGAGATGGTGAGTTTCACTTTTTTTTCTTTTTTTTTTTTTATTGCTCGGTGTTATTTAGTATGGGGCCCACCCCCCCCCCCCCCTTTTTTTTAAGGGACAACGGACGACGAAGCATGAGTCTAAACCTATGCTTTATATAGTTTTTTTTTTTTTTTTTTTTTTTTTATATATTGCTTGGTGTTGTTTAGTATGGGCCCACCCTTTTGGACATTATTAGTTTGCACTATTTTTATACATATAATATATATATATATATATATATATATATATATATATACACTATATTCAAAACACGATTAATATAACATTATAGTTTGTGCTCCGTATCTAAAACTTTATTATATTAGTGTTTGCTACGAATACAAAGTCTGTACTTTTTTTTTTGACATTGTTTGTTTTTTTAATATGCGATTCACTTTTTTTTTTATATTGCTTGATTTTGTCAATATAGGATATTATGTTCAAAACACGATTAATATAACATTGTAGTTTGTGCTCCGTATTTAAAACTTTATTATATTAGTGTTTGCTACGAATACGCACGTGGCAATGAATCCATCATTATTGACTTAATGAGATACTTTGAAAATTACATGAATATTATTTGATTTTTTAATATGAGGTGCACTTTTTTTTTTTGGACATTATTAATTTGCACTATTTTTATGCATATATATATATATATATATATATATATATATATACTATGTTCAAAACACGATTAATATAACATTGTAGTTTGTACTCCGTATCTAAAACTTTATTATATTAGTGTTTACTACGAATACAAAGTCTGCACTTTTTTTCTTGATATTTTTTTTTAATATTGGGTTCACTTTTTTTTTTTAATATTACTTGATTTTGTTTATATGGGCCCACTTTTTTTTACCGTGAGTTTGGAGATGGTGGGTTTCTCCTTTTTTTTTTTTTTTTTTTTTTTATATTGCTTGATGTTGTTTAGTATGAGGTCCACTTTTTTTTTTGGACATTATTAGTTTGTACTATTTTTATGAATATAATATATATACATATACTATGTTCAAAACACGATTAATATAACATTGTAGTTGTGCTCCGTATCTAAAACTTTATTATATTAGTGTTTGCTACGAATACAAAGTCTGCACATTTTTTTTTAACATTATATTATTTTTAATATGGGGTTCACTTTTTTTTTTTTTTTTGATATTGCTTGATTTAGATAATATGGGGTTCACTTTTTTTTTTCCCATGAGTTTGGAGATGGTGAGTTTCACTTTTTTTTCTTCCTTATTTTTATGCTCGGTGTTATTTAGTATGGGGCCCACCCCCACCCCCCTTTTTTTTAAGGGACAACGGACAACGAAGCATGGGTCTAAACCCATGCTTTATATAGTTTCTTTTTATTTTTTTTTATTTTTTATATTGCTTGGTGTTGTTTAGTATGAGACCCACCCTTTTGGACATTATTAGTTTGCACTATTTTTATGCATATAATATATATATATATATATATACTATGTTCAAAACACGATTAATATAACATTGTAGTTTGTGCTCCGTATCTAAAACTTTATTATATTAGTGTTTGCTACGAATACAAAGTCTGCACTTTTTTTTTTGACAATGTTTGTTTTTTTAATATGGGATTCATTTTTTTTTATATTGCTTGATTTTGTCAATATGGGATACTATGTTCAAAATACGATTAATATAACATTGTAGTTTGTGCTCCGTATTTAAAACTTTATTATATTAGTGTTTGCTACGAATACAAAGTCTGCACTTTTTGTTTTTTGACATTGTTTGTTTTTTTTAATATGAGATTCACTTTTTTTTAATATTGCTTGATTTTGTTAATATTGGGGCTCACTTTTTTCCCCCCCGTGAGTTTGGAGATGGTGGGTTCCACTTTTTTTACTTTTTTTTTTGACATTATTAGTTTGTACTATTTTTATGCATATAATATATATACATATACTATGTTCAAAACACGATTAATATAACATTGTAGTTTGTGCTCCGTATCTAAAACTTTATTATATTAGTGTTTGCTACGAATACAAAGTCTGCACTTTTTTTTTTTGACATTGTTTTTTTTTTTAATATGGGATTCACTTTTTTTTTTATATTGCTTGATTTTATCAATATGGGATACTATGTTCAAAACACGATTAATATAACATTGTAGTTTGTGCTCCGTATTTAAAACTTTATTATATTAGTGTTTGCTACGAATACAAAGTCTCCACTTTTTTTTTTTGACATTGTTTTTTTTTTAATATGAGATTCACTTTTTTTTTTATATTGCTTGATTTTGTTAATATGGGGTTCACTTTTTTTTTCCCCCGTGAGTTTGGAGATGGTGGGTTCCACTTTTATTACTTTTTTTTTGTGCACTTTTTTTTTGGACATTATTAGTTTGTACTATTTTTATGCATATAATATATATACATATACTATGTTCAAAACATGATTAATATAACATTGTAGTTTGTGCTCCGTATCTAAAACTTTATTATATTAGTGTTTGCTACGAATACAAAGTCTGCACTTTTTTTTTTTTAACATTATATTATTTTTAATATGGGGTTCACTTTTTATTTTTTTATTTTTTTATATTGCTTCATTTTGATAATATGGGGTCCACTTTTTTTTCCCATCAGTTTGGAGATGGTGAGTTCCACTTGTTTTTCTTCCTTTTTTTTATTGCTCGGCGTTATTTAGTATGGGGCCTACCCCCCTTTTTTTTAAGGGACAACGAACGATGAAGCATGGGTCTAAACCCATGCTTTATATAGTTTCTTCTTTTTTTATTTTTATTTTTTATATTGCTTGGTGTTGTTTAGTATGGGCCACCCTTTTGGATATTATTAGTTTGCACTATTTTTATGTATATATATATATATATATATATATATATATATATATACTATGTTCAAAACACGATTAATATAACATTGTAGTTTGTGCTCCGTATTTAAAACTTTATTATATTAGTGTTTGCTACGAATACAAAGTCTTCACTTTTTTTTTTGACATTGTTTGTTTTTTTAATATGGGATTCACTTTTTTTTTATATTGCTTGATTTTGTCAATATGGGATACTATGTTCAAAACACGATTTATAGAACATTGTAGTTTGTGCTCCGTATTTAAAACTTTATTATATTAGTGTTTGCTACGAATACAAAGTCTGCACTTTTTTTTTTTGACATTGTTTTTTTTTTTAATATGAGATTCACTTTTTTTTTTTTTTTTATATTGCTTGATTTTGTTAATATGGGGTTCACTTTTTTTTCCCCGTGAATTTGGAGATGGTGGGTTCCACTTTTTTTACTTTTTTTTTTAATATTGGTTGAGGTTTTTTTTTTTTTTTTAATATTGGTTGATGTTTAATATGGGGACCGCACTTTTTTTATTTTTTTTAAATTTTTTTTTATGCCTGACCGACGACGAAGCATGGGTTGAGACCCATGCTTCTATATAGTAGTAATATGAAGTAAAGTTGTAGAAAGATTCTGAATGTTGTACAATTGCTATTTTTTTTTTTGGAAGTGTATTCTTTTAATTAATTTTATCAAATGTGTTGCCTAATAGTTTTTGCACTTTTCATTCAATTTCTAAATCACAAGATTTTTGTAAACTTCATTTAGCTCATTTTTCTTCCCTTAATTGAAAAAATAACAAAGCAACAACTACATGTTACCTCTTGATTTTACAGTAGACAACCTATTCCAACTTCCAATAAAATTAATAATTACAACTATATATTAACAACTGTAGTGTATCATTGGATGGGGAAAAGATCATTGATCCTTATTAGTAAATGATAAAGTTTTCTTTATTAAATGAGCATTTAACTTGACCCTTGAAATGAGAGAAGTGTTCTTTGCGAAATATGTAATTATGAAATTATAATAAAGTAGACAATGCTTTATTTATTAATTTTGCGTTCGCGTTCGATTTTTTCATATCTATATTTTTGTCGTACATTAGACTTTTATTTCTTCGTATGCATGTTTTACATTACATGTACTCTATAATAATTTTTTTCCTTTATAGAAAAAGATGAATGATCGCGCAAAGCGCGATTTGATTAACTAGTATATATATGAGCTGAAAGTGTCTAATAAGAATATTTTATCATATGTTAAAGTTTTCAACTAAATATGAGGTAGTTCGAGCGTTATAAATGAATTTAACAATCAAATTTAAGAGGTTGTTAATGTATTGACCCTATAAAATATAAGATCTCATACTAATTGATATGTTTTCATGAGGTCCACACAAGACATGTTACTATAGTTTTTGTTTAATAGTTTCCAATCAACTTGGCTATTGGGTTCGTACAAGGCCGTCTGAAAGGAGGCAAGAAGTAAAGGGCTCCAATTAAATTGCACTGTCTGGAAGCGTCGTACATAAACCCATCACATGTTTTTTTTTTTCTTGAAAAGTCAGCATACTACTCATCATTTTCTGAACCTTTAACCACGCTGCTGAATGTGTGCATTTGCTTCCTTTGAAAGAACAATCAGTATATGCCCAATTTGCACTCCAATGACTCATATTTCACATCTAAAACCACGTGATATGTCTTGTGAGATATAGGTACTAAATTTAGCAACAAAAAAAGAAGAAGAGATATTGGTACTCATTCATATTCAATGAATTCAGCTTACAATCTTTTCATTATATGTAAACCAACTTTGAGGGGATCTGTATGTGTTTGCGTGTTTACTGTTTAACGAAAACTTCCGTTTGATGTGGACTGCTTATAGCAACACGGAAATCCCCAAATAAATTAAGTAGGCGTTTGACCATGCGACTTGAAATCATGATTTTAAATAGCATTTGTCTATGAAATTTGCATAAAATTTCAATTTCAACTTCATATCATGATTTTAAATCTCAAATTCTCCAAAAAGTAGGATTTGGGATTTCAATCATGATTTCGATTTTTTTTTTAAATGTAAAATTCGACTCACAAGTTTATATTTTATAAGAAAAGACTCATCATTTTAATTTTGCAAAAAAGAAAAACACTCATGCTCATCTTGAAATAATTGTTCATACCACGTGGAAGGATTATATTAAGAAATAGCTAATTACTACTATTGTTGAGTTTTTGGACCAGAGAATCTTTGTCAAATTATTTGTATTTGAAAGTTCGTAATAACATGTAATTACAAGCATTTATTTATAAAAGGAACATGGAGATATGCAATTTATTAATGTGGCCCTTAAGCTATTTCAATACCTTGTAGATAAACTATGGTTTGCTCATTTCGCAAGATCGTATAAGAGTTGAGAGTTTTAATAGTTTTCACGAATGGTGCGGTTTTCATGTTAAAGAGAAAAAACACAACATAAGAAATTCAAATTGCATCTCTAAGCAAAATTTCAACTTCAAATCAACATGATTTCAAATCATGATTTGAAATGATATCCAAAGGGCCCTATCATCCTGAACTCGAATCTTTTACACTGCACCGCCACCTTGTTTGGATTGAAGTGCAAAGAAAATGATTGAGATAATCCCGCAGTGACAATACACCTGCAAATGACCCCTCTACTTAGGAAAAAGAAGAAGAAGAAGAAAAAGAGAAACACTCCACTGAGATTCATGGAGACTAAGTCACTAACTCCGTCCTAAATTATGTAGTGGCATTTGACTATTTACGGAGTTTTTTTTTAAATAAAATAAAATATACGGTCTAAAATAAGCATACACATTCGTGTGGCGATATATAATCGTTTGAATAAAATGAGAAATGTAAGGTTAGATTATTTTTAAATAAGTAAGAATGACATTTTTAATGATAGATTATTATCTCAAAACAAAAAAAAGTATAGCACATAAATTAGGACAGAAAGAGTAGCTAGTAATGTTTTCCCCAATTTCCGATTCTAATTAAAGTCAAGCCCAGTAAACATCCATTATATTTTGTTTGGTTTCACCTCCCGACAGCGAACGGGTGATAGAGATATTAGTATAGATAACGTTTAGAGATATTATTATAGATAACCTTTCTTTGGTTGTATAATGATTTTCGACCGAAGAATATGTCCTCTGCTGACTACTATTTTATTTTAAAGTTTTGTTTTAAATGTTCATAATTTTTGTACGTACATAGTATTTTTACATAGAAGAATTTTGGTAAGTTTGATTTACAGATTTTTTATCATTGCCAATTTCATTGGTCTGGAGAACTTATCTCTCAAATTCAGTTCATCGAGCTAGGTTTCTCTCTTAATAATAATTTATTTGACCAAGCTTTTGAAAAGTTGAAAAATAGTAATTTTTAGGGAATTTGGTCAAAAAGGAGAAGCTGAGCAGCTTAATTAAAGTATTTTATAATAAATATTTATATCATATAGTTGTATAAATAATACTAATTGTAGAATGAATTTTGATATTGTCTTTTTTCGTATTAATACTCAAAGGACTTTTTGGGGAGATTGTTTGAAGAATATCTGCTTATTAAATACTATTAAAAAAATTCTTTTTAAAATTAATTGATCAGATATAAATAATTACTCTTAAAAATATTTTTCTATAATGTTTTTTTAACAAAAGTATTTTTTAAAAAATATACAGAAAGTTTGACCAAACAAACTCTACGCTCTATATTGAGTTATTAACACTGCTCCCACACATAATATGCTCTAAACTAACTCAGCTTGTTCATAAAAAAAAAAACTCGTTAAGCACTATTTTGTTGTCCAAGCCGCTTGGGTGTTTGGTATTATGGAAAATATTCTCTAGAAAATATTTTTCAACTATTCTTTATTTGGTTGGTCAGAACATTTTCTCTAAGAAAACAAGTTTCTTAAAAATTAAGTAAATGACTTTCTTAATAGAAGTAGGAAAATTAAGTTCCATAAGTAACGTCCCAAATTCATTGGCTCATGTTCACCCACCCAACCCCTATCCCACCCCCACCCCCACCATTGGGCGGTGCCCCAACTCCCACTAGCCATTCCATAGTATTTTGCTAGTTTACATATAAATGCTCTTGGGATACTATTCTTTTGTTTACTTATCAAACACAAGAAAATAAGTAAGGAACCACTTATTTTTCATTCATTTTGCTCTATGCTAATTCTTTTTAAATCCTCTTGAGTTATTTTGTTAGTCTTCTCAAAGTAAAAAAAAAAAAAACAATTCACATATAGACTTGAGAACGGAATTATACGTCTAGTCTAGGACGGTGAACCTGCCCCACATCATTATTTCACTTTCCTTACAAATTAATGGTAGATTGGTACTTAGTTATTGGAAAATTGGCAATGCACTTCGTCGGGAAAACCTCAGATTCTAAAATATTTATTTAGTAAGTTATCGCAATGTGCGTTGTCTTTGCAGCCTCAATATAATTAATCACCGTCCAATATTGTTAAGTTATTTCCTCCTTTATTTATTTATATTTTCACTGCCCTAATGCGAAGTAAGAGTTTAGTGCACGAGAAAGTTCTTAGGCCTGATACGGACAATTTTCGGACCATCACATAATGGTAGTTGGATTAATTAGTTTAAGTTTTTTCCATGTGAAAGTGTTCTAATTGTTTAAAAATAGTGCCTTTAATTCTCTTTAGAAATACTCCCCCATGCTTTTTTTGGCTGTCATTATGAAATAACAAATATAGAATATAGTTTACAAAACTATGCTATTGAATAAAAGTACACTAATTATTCCTCTTAAATATTGTGCATTCTTATTAATATTAAGGGTATAGTTGAAAGTAATATCAACTTTAATCTTCAAATCTTAAAGTGACAATTATTTTGGAATATTTTTTTTCGAAGCTAAAATGATTATTAATTTGCCACTGGTGTAGTTTCATATGTATAAACTACTATATATATTTTCTAATTCGATCCTAGGGACTAAGATCTGGAGTTTTCGGCATACGTAGATTAACATGGAGCTGTATAGGAGGCGGCGTAAACCACGTTTGAGAAGACCCTCTTTTAATTGGACCGTTCTGCATACAAATTTAATCACCGTTACATACAAATTTAATCACTGTTAACAATACAAGTACGATTAAATAATTATAAATCTAACATAACCATAAGACAGGAAATATCCTATAATGCTACTCATATAAGAGGAAAAACAAATACAGGTTAAGATTACAATTAGTACCGGAGAAGAACTTAAGTATTGGAGTAACATAAATTTTTTGCAACATTTCTACTATATTTAGGTAAAGTTGAATAATTTATTTATTACAAAATGGAAATTAATATCTTTACGCGACACTTAGACAATACTGAGTGACTCTTTCTTTGTTCAACATTCCACCAGTTCATAATATCAAGGTAATGATCTGTAGATTTTGTATAGGGTAAAAACTGACGCTCCACGTGGCAGGGTCTGGTGTTGACACGTGGAAAGCAGAATTGACTACATGCATTTGGCCGGAGACCCGGAGGAAGCCGTTCCATATGCGACCGAGGCAAAGGGTCTGAATCAATTATCACGAAGCAATTATAGCGTTAGAAATTACATATTGGTTCGGATATGCCGCCAAGAGTTTTGCATTTTCAACTATAGAGCATTTATTCATCATTGTATTATACATAATGAGGGAGCAATTCACGACCTTTGGCTCCTGGATTGATACCTATAAAAGGAGTCCACCATCAGTGTTAGAGGGCATCAAATTCAAGCTTAACAATTTGCACATTAGGCATTTTAGCAAAATATAAGCTTATTCTCTTACTTTTATTCCGGCTCACACTCTGTTCTTCAAGGCTTGAAGTCGATCCAGAGACATACTCACTGAGAGATTTCTCCAAGCTCAGCCTGCCGGACTAATTCTATTATATTATTACATTCCATTTACATGATTTCATTCTTTGTTATTCTTTCATTTACATTACTATTATTATTCATACAAATCAATCCACGTATTCTTTAAATCACTAAATAAATTCAACCGTATCTTTTGAAAGTAGATAGATTCTGTACACACAACAAGTACTGTAGTTGTCATTAAAACTTAAGAATATTGCGTTCTTCAGTTTTCAAGCTTGTGCTTTGCCTATGTAGAAAAGTCTTGAAAGCTAGTGTAACTTGGCATTCGGTAAAAAGACGTAGCACCCTTTGAATGGGGCATTTTAAGTAGGTAAGTTATAGAATGCAGACTTTTTGTTAGCCAGCATAAGAGGAAGATGTTTACATGTGTGTATTTTTCTAGATAGTCATCAGTCAATAGCCCGCCACAAAGAGACCTTTAATTTAGAATTAGAAGAATTGAATGTGCATGAACTTATCTTCATTATCTTTTTCGTCAGATTAGATCGGCATGTGCAAGCTTTCACTTTTTCAATGACAATTTCTACAAAAGTCGACGAAATTATCTTACTTGGACTAGAACTAGAATTTCGGATATGATTTCATCTCATGAGATGAGATGAAATCATATTTGAACATGTAATTTGAATTTCTTAAGTTACAGTTCTTTTTTTTAAACATAAAAACCTCATAAGTTGTGAAAACCATCAAAATTTTCTCAATTCTTATACAATCTTACCAAATGAGTAAATCATAGTTCATAGTAAAATGAATATGCTATTAAAAGGCCTTTCTAAAAAAATACAACATCAATTGATCAAACTTTAATTCAATAAAAAGGAAAATTTAACACGAATAGTAATGTAACTACTCTTTAATATAATCTTCCCACATGATAAACATGATTGGTAAATATATCTACCAACTTATCAGTCCTTTTTTACAAAATATAAACGTATGAGTCAAATTTTACATTTATATTTTTTGAAATCATAATTTCAAATCCCAAATCATTCCTTTTTGGATGGTTTAGGATTTCATCTCATGAGATGAAATCAGAGATGAAATCACATGTCCAAATGCTGATTTCATCTCATGAAATGAAATCGCATATCCAAATGCCTACTAAAACTATTGAGTTCTTATATGGTGTTCATATTCAATTTATAAGACGAACATATGTTATTATAGCACTGAACCACTAATTTGTCCTATGGGACATTTTCTTTAGTTGCTAAAGAATTCTTTTTAAAGAAAAAACTTCGAACAGTCACATGCATGCAGTGGTGTAGTCACATAAATTGAATAGTGTTCAATTGAGCATAATTTATTACAAAAAAAGCATTGTGAGTATATATAAAATTAGACCGTGAATATAGCAGAAGCAGAGAGAATAGACTGTTGATACTTGTTTGATTCTAAACAACTAGTCTAGGAGTACTTTTTCTAAAAGATTGTAAATATCCTTGCATTGCAGATTTAGGCTTCAAGGAAATATTCGAATGCTGGAGGGGATCCCAGTGAATTGAATCTCTCGCAATTTGAAAATTCAAGATTTGAATTGATGTCCTCATAAATTACATTGATTTCTCCAAAAGATTCTAGAATCTCCATTCATTAGATAGAGAAAATAACCAAGATTTCGTGATCCGTTGTTGAATTTATTCCAATTGCAAGAGCTCGGATTGAATCAGTATATCAATACCGATTCAATCTGAGCTCTCTTATTGAGAATATTCATTGATACAATATGTGCCCCAATTACACCTCTGTAACTCCAAATATCCGAATTTGCTACAGCGCACCCCCATGCCCCCACGCCGCGATACTCCAACCGCCCCATGAGAACAGAAATACTTTATACGTGTATATATTAAATTTGAGTATTTTTAATAATCGGATGAGTTTGTCGGTTGGTGACATATGCTGAATGACGTCTATCATAGGAGTTATCATAAATACGGAAGCTGTATCTCATGGATTGTTCAAATGTTGATAAGAAATAAAAATGTAGTGATAAGGCCAGCCTAGCTAGCATCTACTAGGATAGATAATAGGTACTTGGTGTATATCTTGATTCTTGATTGCACCAAGTTGCTATTTGTCTTGTTTGGCTGTTTTAAGTGCCGTGCAGAGCATAAATCCCTAGTAAAGATTCACACACAAAGTCAATATGTTGAATTGATCAATCGATTTAGAAATAATATTATAAAAATACTCGCTTTTGGTTTTTTTGGGTTTGAAAATGAAAATTGACCATCCATAAACAAGAAAAATAACAAGAAGATAAGGACTGATGGAATGACACTGATTCAGTCTAAAATGAAATTTCAATAGCCTAAGGAGTTGGGATAATTGTCATCGAGAAAGCTAATATTTTTTTCCTGTTTGGCCATCAATTTTTAATTTCAAATGAAATACTATTTTAAATTTGAAGTGAAATATAACCCTGCAGCCGTAAATGTGTATATTTCAAGTGAAGTTTTTCAGATTTTCAATTTTCACTCCAGCATATTTGACTTTCACGTATTTTTTTGTGCAAAAATCAGTTTTCAAGTAATTTGTGACAAAACGTAACTTTAATTTCTTCTTTTTTTAAGTCAGATTCACCTCAGACTATGTTCCTGTAAGTGCTGGGAGGTTTGACATTGACTCTTATCTTGTATATTAGAATCTAATATGTGAAAACATGTAGGAGGGGACATAAAACCTTACCCCCATTGGACCTATGTTAAAATATGTCAAGCAAATTTCTTTACAAAAGTGATAATCTTTTTTTACCTTACCACTATGAAGGTTAGGTCCTACAGTATAAAAAGCTAACAAAAGATGGGATTGAGATTCCCAGATCAGCTGTTGTTCATATTTAACCATTTGAGATGATGATGTTATTCCTCTTGGCTAACCTAATTCTAAAACTAGGCATGCCAATAGAATCCAGTTTGGTGGGACCAATAGCTTGAGTAGGAAGGCTTTGGATGTTGTGATAAATTGCAATAGCTTGATCAATTGGAGTAGTAGCACCATATTTAGCAAGAGCATATTAGCCTAGGGTCTCTTCTTTTTATGAATATAAATCAATATTCTACTCCAGAAAGGAAATAGCTAAAAACAAAAAAAGTAAAATTCCTATTCTACAATAAAAAGAATAAAGAAAACTAGAATCCTACTAGAACTAGGACAAAGATCCTACTAATGATAGGAAATTAAATCTCCACTATAATATAAATCAAGAAACAAGAAACCTATTTAGAAAAGGATTCAAGAAACAAGAATTTCCATTCTTGGAAGAAATTAATCTTCAATCTTGAGCTTCTTGGGCATTATTTTTCTTGAATTTCCATCTTGTGCTTCTTGGTTTTCTTCGACGATTTCTTGGTCTTCTTGATCTTTCATCAGAAGTGCACCGGCTCTAACGTTAGGATTGCCGAATTTCTTTGGAGTTTTAGGAGCAGAATTGATAGCATTAGCATACGAGGGTGGTTTGAGAGGTTCGGAGTTGTTATTGAGAGTAGGGGTTGTTGGATCAGGAAGGCTGAGTGATTTCTCCGGTGCAGAAGCAGCCGGAGACTCCATATCGGAGCCCTAATTTCCCGATCTCAATACGACAAGTGACCGTTAAGAGCCGTTACTGACGAGAGAGAAGAGCAAGAAGCGTTAAAGAGGTATTGTATAATAAAAACTTCGACACTGATAGAGCATTCAAGAATAGCTACGGTCGTGGTGGCATTGGAGTAGTGCTGACTTAACATAACTTCAACTTCATCTTCAAGATATATATATATTTTTCAACGTGGACTCACATATTGTCCAAAGGTATACCTAACCGTACTTATTTTCAAATAACTTCAACAAATTTTAAAAATTGAATCTGCTTGCAACTGGCGATGAACTGTATATGTGACTCTAAGTTCGCACCGTCATTAACCAAAACTTTGAATAAGGCGAAAAAAATTATTTTACAAAAGGAAGAGATTGACTAGAGTTTTAGTTATTATCCAATTCTATACATTCATTGTTTAGTTAATCAGACTTTATGTAGATTTAATTCGGTGATAAGCAAAATTAATTAATCTTAACGATTTTGCTGAATCACGCATTTCGTGTAAGTGGACGCCTTAGCCAAAGCCAAAGGTGCATTTTAGTTCTGAAGAATAGTAAATTTTAGTTCTGAAGACTAATACATATGAACATTCCTATAGAGGATGCGAGCTGTGAGCTATGCCAATTAAAAGTTTTAGAGACAAGCAAACATCTATTCGTAGATTGTGACTATGCAGCTGCTGTGAGAGCTGGACTGATGTAATGGGCAAACATTTCATTGTCTGCTGAGGAATGAAGACAGTATTACGGGAGATAAAGAAGAAACACTGGAAAAAAATTAAAAAGAAAGTGGTGGCTGCTTTGATGGGAGCAATGGTGTATCAAGTATGGAAAGCAAGAAATTGGAAACAATTCAAGAAGGCTAATATACAATACGTTGATACGGTGGAGCAGATTACAAGAGATATAGCATAAAGAATAGAGTTTCTTAAGCACACAAAACGTGCATATAGATGTAGAGAGTTTTGGCAGAAAGTTTTGTAATTAGTTGACGTATTGGCTTGAGGCTTACTGCTCAGTCTAACCTTCTTAGAAGGTGGACCTGAGGGTGGGTGCTCTTTAGTTTTGTAAGTACATGTTTGTGTTAATGGTAATATTCACATTTGTTGCCTAAAAAAAAGAATTTTAGTTGAATAGTCATTTTTGTTATTATATTTAAACTTTAATGTTTGTACGTATTTTAATAAATTCTAAGCCAAATTTTGAAAAATCACTCTAACTTGACTTCCAATTGTCTCTTTTTCTTAAAAGAAAATTACTTCAAGATATTACAAACCCTTCTTTGCTTTATGTTTCTATCAGTTTGGACTTAAAATCTTTTAGAAGATATGGCCTATATATAGGGCATGTTTTAGTGTGCTCCATTGTTTGTAATGTAACATCGATCAGCGGTGACATAATAAAACAAATTTAAAATCCAAAAATTAACCAGAACTTAGATGAAATATATCCTAGCTCACGTACCCTTATAAAAGGTTCGAATATTATGTGCATAATTCATTAACGTAAAATAGAATGTGTGCAACTACGTACTGCGTATTAAGTAAGAAAAACACAATTTTGTGTATGCTTGTCTTCAGTCAATCAACAGATCAAGATGAGGTATCAAATTATACCTGTACTGTCTTCTTTCGTTTTGATCCTGATGTATGATGAGAAGAGGAAATGTAAGCCGAAAGAAAAGATTTGTTTGCATCTGCTTGATCAAATTAATAGCTATTTGGGTATACGAGTAATGAGTTTTTGCATTCTTTGCTAATTATAAAAATTAGGAAAAAAATGATTTAGTTTAGCTGTTTAGGTGTAACTTTATATTTTCCTTCTTTTTTTGTTTTTTCCAATAATGACTTTAACCTTCTCAGTATCAAGAAACTTCTAGGTCCAAATGTCCACTAGGGCTTTCCATTATAAGATCATACAAATTAAATTCTTTCTTTAGCTTTTTCTCTTCTACATTCAATCGCATTATCCCTTATAAACTAGTCATGCATGATAAATTTTATCACGCGTACGTGATATTACATTAACCACTATCCACAACTTACAATTTTGAAAAATAAATGAGGAAATATCATATCTTTAATTGCAAAGGTATTTTTAGGTACTTAAGAAGAAAATTTGATTTGAACGAAGATATTTATAAATAGATACACCAATTTCAATAAATAGGTTCATTAGTGCATGTCCAAACTTTGTATATGTTACAAGAATTAGGGTATAGAAAATGAAAATTTACTTTCTAAGTTGCAAAATAAGAGATTTTAGATAAATTTTGAACCAAACTTTTATTTCTAATGCTCGTATTTTTATTATGTATAAGTGCCAAAGGAAGTCTAACACAGCATCAAGTACTTATAACAAAATCTTTATAAATTGTGCACGCAATGAGTGCTTGTACCAAAAGTTATATAACTTGTACACTTTAACCAACTGCATTTTTATCTCACGTAAACATATGTCATAGTACTTAATATTTATTCTCTTATCATGTATAAACGTATGCACTTCAATTTTAATTCTCCGACATAGTTATTTCCTCCGTGCACTTTTAATTGTTCACTTTTGACTTTTCACCTTCTTGCTGAATATTTATTCTCTTCTCATGTATAGACGTATGTAGTTCAATTTTAATTCTCCTACACAAATTTATTTTCTCCGTCCACTTTTGATTTTTCACGTTCTTTAACAATTAATAAATCTCACGTGGACATATATCATAGTACTAAATATTTATTCTTTTCTTATGTATACATGTATGCACTTCAATTTTAATTCGCCGACACATATTTATTTCCTCCGTGCACTTTAAATTGTTCATTTTTTACTTTTCACGTTCTTGCTGAATATTTATTCTCTTCTCATGTATACATGTATGCACTTCAATTTTAATTCTCTGATACCTATTTATTTCATCCATGCACTTTTATCACATTCTTTAAGAATTAATAAATAAAGTATTCCCTCAGTCCCATATTACTTGGTCACATTACTTGATTTTTCACGTTCTTTAAGAATTAATAAATGAAGTACTCCATCCCTTCGTCCCATATTACTTGGCCACATTACTACACTTGACTTTTCACGTTCTTGAAGAATTAATAAATGAAGTACTTCCTTCGTCCCATATTACTTGGCTACATTACTAAAAATATATGTCCATTTTTCCATTCTATATTTTTCTTATTTATTATATATATATATATATATATATATATATATATATATATATATACACACACACACACATAGGGGGGGGGGGGAGAGAGAGAGAGAGAGAGAGAGAGAGAAACATCCAAGGTGGACGAACACGGCAATAATAATTTGTACAAAAAGCAACTGAAATTGTACTCTAAGAAGGGACTAACATGTGTACGTTTTAGAAGTTGAACATTAATTCTACCTCTTGTGTGTTTACTTTTTAAGTCCCCACAGGTCCGCAGTGTCTTAATTATCCTTTCATTTCCTTCATTTGGCATATACTCCCTCTGTCTCAATTTAAGTGTATACGTTTGACTAGACACGAAGTTTAAGAAATAAAGATAGACTTTCAAATCTTGTGGTTCTAAATTAAAAATGTGTATAATATAATAAAATATCATTTGAATCTTGTGATTATAAACTTGACATGTAGGATATTTGAATTGTCAACTTACTAAATATAAAAAGAGGCAGACATAACCAAAATAAGACAATTTTATTTTTATTTTTAACAACAAATTAATCGCCCAAGGTGGATGAACACAACAACAATAAGTTGTACAAAAAGCAACTGAAATTGTACTCTAAGCCTGGACTAACACGTGTACATTTCTGAAGTTTAACATTAATATTACCTCTTATGTGTTTACTTTTTAAGTCCCCACGTGTCTGTAGTGCCTCAATTGTCCTTTCATTTCCTTCATTTGGCATATACTCCTCTGTCTCAATTTAAATGTCTACGTTTGACTAGACACAAGGTTTAAGAAATAAAGATAGATTTTCGAATCATGTGGTTCTAAATTAAAAATGTGTATAATATAATAAAATATCCTTTGAATCTTGTGATTATAAACTTGATATGTAGAATATTTGACTTGTCAACTTACTAAATATAAAAAGAGGCGGACATAATCAAAATAAGACAAATTTTAATTACAATTGAAAAATTAAAGGGGAAAATAAGAGGAAAAAAAAAAATACGGAGACTCACTAAGGAGAATCGTAGTATCCTTTGTAAAATATAAAAATCATAAAGATTAACTAAATTGAGTAACCAAATTAATCATGTTGGGTCCCGTGCACTGCACCAGCATAGTTTGCTAGTGATACGCTAAGTCATTGACTTCAAATTAGCCTAGATTCGGGCCTTCGAAGTTTGATCTATATTTTGGCTAGACATAAGATAATAATCTTTGGAAAAAGATACTGGCTTTTGACAAATTTTCATTTTCAACATCTACATACAAAATTAAACCATTGGAAGAAAAATTAAAAACTAAGGGCAATTTGCAGGATTGCCCTTCGCTGGGGGGTGGTCTTTAATTTTTACCCCTCAAAATGATGATCTTTAAATTTTGTCCTTCAGGCAGAATTCTGGATAAATTTGCAAAATTCTGCCTCACTGCCCTGAGGCAGAATTTTGCAAAGTCTGCCTTTTTTTTTAACTGAGCTGGGGTTCGAACCCACGACCTCGAGATGTTAGACGAGGGGTAAAACATAAAGACCACCAATTTGAAGGACAAAAATTAAAGACCACCCCAAATGAAGGCCAATCCGCGCAAAAAAAAAAAAAAAAAAAACCTAACGGTGATTTGCGTTTAGGCCTCTGTACAATGAAGCGGGCTGCTCGCAGTCAGCATTTATTCATATTTGGGCTTCTGGGTTGGCCCTTATCTAACTAGCAAGAGGTCATTCATACTTTTGTCCCTATTTTGGGTTGGTCTTTAATTTTTTCCCTCAAGGTAAAGAACTATTTTCTGGGGCATAAATTTATATTTTCAGATCATAATATACCATAAGTTATGCCCCACGCCCTTAAAAAACTTATGCCCCGCTAGCCATAAATTTGGAAGTAATTGCACGGTTTCCCCTTCAAATGGACTAATCTTTAATTTTTGTGCTTCAAGTGGACTGGTCTTTAATTTTTGTCCTTCAAAAGCGAACTTATGCCTAGCGGGGAATAAGTTCTTTTAGGGTGTGGGCATAACTTGTGAATATTATAATGCGTAACTTATGCTCCTCTAGGCATAAATTCGATTTTGAAGGGCAAAAATTAAAGACCAACACAAAATAGGGAGACAAACATTTGCACGATTTCCCTTCAAAGGCAATGGTCTTTAATTTTTTCCCTTCGCTAAAAAATTCTTGATTTCGGGTTCGAACCCTCGCTCAGTTAAAAATTTTAAAAACAAAATCACAAGGTATAGTTTGGATTCCTCAGGCTTCTTTCAAACTCTACCTTAAGGTAGAGTTTTGCCTTCAGGCAATGTTTTTTAACTTAGTTGAAATTTTACATACCTTTGCCTTAAGACCTAACTTTTGCCTGAATAAGCCTAATTTTGGGCAAAATTTAGGCCAATAACTTCTGCCTAAATAGCCCTAACTTTGCTACAAACCTCTGCCTTGCGATTTTTTTTTTTTTTTTAAATATTTGACCGAGTGGGAATTCGAATCCAGAACCCACAAATTTTAAGTAAAGGGTAAAAATTAAAGACCAGTGCCTTTAAAGGACATCCCGCACAAAAAAAAAATGAAATTGCAAATGACCCATAAGTTTGATTTTGAAGATAAAAAAGACTAGCCCATTTGAAGGGAAAAAATAATGTGAAACTTACATAAATAGCTACCTTTTATTGGCTTCTAACTAGATATAACTATAAAATGCAAAATTACCAAGCTTACCTACTTTTCTTTAAAAACAAGTGTATTTCTGTTTTCTTAAAATATAGAGAAATACAGTGAACAGTAAACACGCTCCAGTGAAATTAGGAGCTATTTATTGAACAGATTTTTTGAAATACACGGAAATACAAAATCGGGTTGAATAAAGATAGGCTATATTTTTTTAACAGATTCTTCTTTTTATTTTTAAATGGTAAGTTAAATTAAATCAACCATATTCACGCATTCCATAACAGCTCACGATCTCTCTCAACTTTTATCACAATCAAAACTTTTTTAATTTAAAAACCACTAAAGATCTGAAAACTTCTAAATATAGAAAAATATACGCTGGAATACAATGAAATATGGTTGATTGTTTAAGAAATATAATGTCGTAGTATGTGTATATACAATGAAATATATCAGAAACTATTTCATAAATTAGAAATACAAAATGCAGAAATACATTGAAATACAGCAAAATATAAAAATCGTGAAAACAAAGTGGAGTAAAAATAGGCTCTACACCAAAAAAAAAAAAAAAAAAAGATAAATACCTTTAAATGTAGCGAAATAATACACTGAGATATACTGAAAAATTAGATACACTGTTTGTTGATACACTGAAATATACTGAAACATTTTATCAAACACTTATTGGGCATGAAGCTCCACAACTCTCATCAATAGTGTTTCTACAACAACAACAACCTATTCTCTTGCTCCTAGATGATGCTACAATATCATATTGCTATAATCAATACTATTCTTCATCACTCATAAGATAAACAATACCACATGATTAACAAACATAAGAAGGATTTTCCTCTTATTTCGGCCTATCCATAGAGATTTAGCAAACGAATTGTTATGGCTGAGCTTCGGCCATTGGCTGGAGATCCTCCACTGCTTTTCTTGTTGCCACTGGTGTATTTTTGCTTGGAGTATCAATATCCGCCATTAAGATGGAGAGTTAAAGCTTGTTGAAGATACTCTAACAATGGCTGAAAATATATAAAAAAGAAAATTAATGAAAAAGTGAAGGTAAAGACGATGAAATTTATGAACAATTAAAGAGAAATACAACATATAACATAACGAAAATTAGTTACCTTTAGAGATTGGGTAACTGATAAGGAAGAAGAGAAAATCGTGCTAATTATGGTGAAGAATAATGGGAGTAAAATACGGTTGTGAATTGAAGATCTGAGAGAAAAATATTTGGAAAAAAAAAAGAGATTGTGGGTAAGTGGGAGAGAGGTACCTTATTTTTAGGAAAATACACTGCAGTTAAAAAAATAAGTTATAGATGGTAATTTGATAAATAATTAAGGTACCAAAAATAATTAAAAAAAGGCAGCTATTACTAATAAATAAATCTTACAAATAGTTATGGGCGTAAATTATTCAAAAATAATGGACCAGCCCGTTTGAAGGACAAAACATGCAATCTCTTCACCAGCAAGAGACTCTTTTTTGTGATATATGGCCATGATTGGCCATTTGGACTCTAGCCCATTTTAGGGCCTCCAGTTAAGCTATAATCGTAGTCTATAAATTTTGGGGTCATTAGCACAAATGTCCTTCTTTTGGGCTGGTCTTTAATTTTTGGCCCTCCCATCTCATTGTTTTAGCTTTTAGGGAAAAGAACACTGTGTGTCCACTCAGCTAAACTAATCCCACATTTGACCACTGTTTGGGCTTAATTCCATAAGGTGTCCGGTCGAACTAAATTAATGCCAAAAAATGGCCGGCCCCAACAGCCCAGGCGCTTAAAAAAAAAAAACTTTTTGTGGCGACTCCACTAAAGGCCTGCTACAGAAAAACCAGGCTTTTAAGTGGCAATTAAAAAAGTCACCAATAAAGGTTAAATATTCCAAAACATGTATATTTAGTAAGAAATATCTCAAAATATGTATACTATGTGTATAATTAGTAAGTATATACAAGAATGATATATATATATATATATATATATATATATATATATATATATATGTTGGAATTATATATACACTTTACATACAGGAATGATACAGTTTGTTTATATATATATGCTAGAATTAATTATACACTTTATATACAAGAATGATGCAGTTTATATACATATGCGGAATTAATTATACACTTTATATACAAGAATGATACAGTTTATATACATATGCTGGAATTAATCATACATTTATTATACGTTAATTATACATTTATTATACACATATTATACAATAATGATATGATTTTTTTTTTTACATATACAATAGTGATACATATTATATACCACAATGATACGGTTTCTATGATATTTTTTTTATACGTATAATACACTTTCTACACAAGACTGATACAGTTTATATACACATGTTGGAATTATATATACACTTTCTATACAAAAATGATACCTATTATATACAAAAATGATACAATTTTCTATTCTATAATACACATTATATACACAAATGATACATATTATATATAAAAATGATACATACCTTAGTGATTCATATTTTATACAGTTTCTATACATTAGAGATAGGTACTGATACATATTTTTATACACAAATGATACATATTATATACAAAAATCGCCTCAGAGTTTAATATTTCTTACTAAATATACACATATTATACATGTTTAGGGATGTTTAACCTTTAGTGGTGACTTTTTTAATTGGCACTAAAAAGCCTGATTTTTCTGTAGCAACCCTTTAGTGGCGACTTTTAGTCTCCATAAAAAGTCTGTTTTTTTAAAAGCGCCTGGGCCTTTAGTGGCGACTTTTTAAATCTTTTGCAGTGACTTTTGGTCGCCACAAAAGACTTGCTACAGATTTTGGCTAGCAGATGGAAATAGTTTATAGGCTAATTTTTGAGTTTGGAAATAGATGGGTCAGCACATGAGATTATTTATGGCTCAGCCTCCATTTGTGTCCTTTCCCCTAGTTTTTATGCTTTAACAATTTAAGTTAATAATAAGCGGACGAAATTACCCCTCTCATCCCACATAGCTTAGGTTTCTGTTATATCCTGTATTTTTGAACGTCGGATTATTTGTAAGCTGAGGTGGGGCTCACACATCGAGATTTTTTTTTTTGGACATCTGAAAAGTCATATGAATCACATATGTGAAGTTAAACACAACTCAAGAAGGACCCTTGGGCCAAATCAAAGTGGAAGTCCTCCAAACGAATATTTTTAAGAAAACGTTTTCGGGTGATCTGACTTCTAGGGGCAAAAACGGTATTATAAGTTTGGAATTTGGAAAATACCAAGAAATAGAAGTTGTAGATAATTGAATTAGCTTTCCAACCATAGGTCGTGGGTTCTCAGGTGACGTCGGTGCAAGGAGATATGGACGTTTTAAGGTCGAAAGGTCAGTGGGCTAGGCCCAACTCGGGACCAACCGAGTTGGCCCAAAAAAAAAATGAAGAGAAAAATCAGGCCCAATAGGGGCCATCCGGCCATGGTCCATAAAAGAGGACCCAAGTCCATGGGTTTTAATTATTTTCCATGTGACAAATTAAATATAAAGGGAGTCTTAGTCATGGAACTTTCAAGAGAAATTTAGAAGGTGAAAAACAAAGCAAAGAAGAGCAAATTAAAAGGGCCATACGGCCAAGCTCTTGAAAAATTGACCCTTTGAAATCTTTCTCCAAAAATTATTTTCTTGTGGTATTTCTACTAATTCAAGGGTCCTTTACAACTTGGTGTAATTATTTTGGAAGAAAGAACACTTGTTTCTTCAAGTTGACAACTTGGTCAAGTGAAGAAGATTGTAGAAAAAGGTAAGAATTAATCCCTTTTTATTATGTTATGAAGGTTGGTTTATGTTGTAGTATGTAGAAATGGATAGAATTTATGGAAATATGGAAGTTTACAAAGTGGGTGTGCATATATGTAAGTGGACATATATGTATATTGTTGTATAAATAATATGAGTTGAATTTTATGTTGTATTCTAGTTGTGGTTATGGTGAAATTTATATTGGAAATGGAAGAAAATGGTTCAAGTTGGCATGGAAAATTATTGGAAATAGTTATAGGAAATTATGTGATTTTAATGAAGTTTTTATGTAATTATAGAAGTGGAGTTTTAAATGTGAATTATTATGTTAGTTGGTGAATTTGGAAGGATAATAGTCCATATTGGCATGAAAGATTGGTTGTTAAGTGGTTATGAGAAGTTTTGTGATTTTATGGTAGATTTATGTAATTATGAAAATGAAATTATTAAGGTGCAAATTATGATTATGGTTGATGAAATTGGAAGATGGAAATATGTTATGAATATGTAGATTGAAGATTAGAAGTTTTGGATGGATTATGGTTTTGGTGGAAAGTTTGTATATTTTGTATATCTTGTGAATATTTGGTAGAAATGATATGAAATGCTTCTGAATTATATTGTAATGATCTTGATTAGTAATGAATGTAAAAACATTGAGATTGGTTTGGAAATGTGAAGTTGGAATGAAAGCTATTGCATTATGTTGGAAAGAAGACTAGTTGTGTTATATTGTGTTTTGTAGTCATGGTTGTTGTCATTGTGTTGATAGTTTGGCCGGGTTGAATTCCCGGATTGTTGTTGATTAAAAATTGGCTAAGTTGAATTTTGGGGATGGTGTATTTATAGGGGAGATGCTGCCCAAATTTTTGTAGACAAGTATTGGTTAAGATTGAAATCTTAAAGCCTTACAATTAACATTTGGTAATTGTGACCAAATTGTAGATTTTGGCGAATTTGAAACTTGATTTTGGAGACGTGTATGAAGCGGAAAAGGTATGTAAGGATTCATCCTTCCTTCTATGACATGTCTTAAACGTAATAAGTTGGATACGAGCCTCGGGGACAACTCTATTCTCCGAAATCCGCACCCAAAGTTTCCCCTTTTTCATTTAGTAGAATTGAATTAAATATTGTATGAAATGTTGAAAAATTGCCTAAACATCTAGAACTTGCACAAATAGGACCCGACTACCTTAAAACTCTCACAAGTGACGTCATGAAATGTAACGTATGTAAATCGTGTACGCCACCTCATTTGACCCGAGGTGGGCCCGTTATTCCCGGATTTTCTTAATTGTTTCGTTTATCGAACGATAAGTATTGTAACCATTCTAATGAGAATATTTTTGTGATGATTATGACGAACATGATTTCATAGTTGAAAATCTCGAATTATGGACTCGATATGAACATGAGAAAATAGAGTTAGTTCATAATCCTCAATCTTATTTCTTTGAACATGATTCTACTTTCTAAAGACTTCAAGAATACAAGTTGACACCTTATGAGGTTTGTGATCTTATTATATGTCTTCTCTTAATACTACTCTTTATTTATAGTCTTGCCTTATATTACTAGTCCCTCCAAGGCGAGACAAAGTGACCATGGTTATTCCATAAGATAATCGGGGACTACCGACCTTATGTCACTCCGATACGGACATGATTTCCTTTGGGCTCTAATGCATGCTGCTTATATGTTATAAGTATATGTACATGTATATGGGGAAGATTGGGAAAGAGAAGGCGCTATAGACGCATAGCCACCTGATCAGTTGGAGTATGGTACATGATATCGTCCCGGACGCGGGATGCCCGGACGCGGGATATATGGTTAAATGGATCGGAGCCGACGCCTCGACAATATGATATGTTCTATGTTATATATATATATGAAAAGAAATGTTTTCCAAGAAAGCAAAGTATTATATGTATATGGATCGGGCTGCACGTGCCGCAGCAATACGTTATAGTATATGCACATATGGATCGGGCTGCACGTTCCGCAGCGCTAAGCATGCATGGTATCCGCCAACGTGCACTTATATGTACAGGTTATGTTTCTACTTCATGACATGCGCTATATCTCTTTTATGTTATTATTCATGCCTTACATACTCGGTACATTACTCGTACTGACGTCCCTTCTTGTGGACGCTGCGTTTCATGCCGCGCAGGTCAACAGGTAGACAAATTTGACTCTTAGAAGCTCCATCAGCAGTACTGTGGCAGCGCTCCAGTTGTTCCGGAGCCTCAGTTTCTTGGTACTACTTTTGTGTACATATTCGGGCACGGTAGAACCGGTCCTTCTTGTATATGTAGATGTACTTTGTTTAGAGGCTCGTAGACAGATATGTACAGTCAGATGTTTTGTACTTTTGTGGTCCTCGTCGTTGTATAATGTGCTAGCAAAGTTTATAAGTCCATGTCTACAATTATGCCATTAATGTTAGCGTTAAGCAACAGAAAAAAAAAAGATACGGTATAGTCTATACGGCCCACCTAGTAGTAAAAGTACGATACGAGATAAGGGGTGCTCGGTACAAGTATCGGGTACTCGTCGCGGCCCCTAGTTGGGTCGTGACAGTTTCTTCTCCAACTTATCTTCTTCCCAACTTCATCCTTCTCTCCTCCTTCAGATTTCAAACCCTGGAGCTTCAACTATCAACAATGGTGGATTTCAAATTTCGCCATCAACTTCTCTATAACGATTTGAAGCTTGCATTGACATTATCCAAACAATTGTTTCTTTAGTAACTACCTAACCAATTAGGTAACCTCACTTACAGATCTGAAAATACAACAAGTGTGTTTTCTTAACATTAATAATTACATCATTATTTTCCATTATCGATAGACATTTTTTATGGTGCTTAAAAATTTATTTCTAGATAACATGTTCTTGCCTTCTTGGAAACTCAACTTGGAAGAAGTGGCCAGTCAAAAAAATAAACGAAGATCAAATTTGCAAAACATAATTTTGAATGTTATGAAAGATATTGCAGTTGGGATTCCATAATTTTGTGTTTTCCCGATGTCATTATATTGTTGGAAAATATTACTTGTAGCTTACCAATTATAACCAATTTAAAAACTAAACCTTATTTGAAAGAGACTGTCACTGTTGATGCCTTAAAGCCTAATTTGACTGATTTTGAAATATAAAGTTATGCCTTAAGACCTATTTTGATTAACTTTGTAATATAAAGTTAGGCCTTAAGGCCTGATTTGACTAACTTTGTAATATAAAGTTACGCCTTAAGGCCTAACTTGACTAACTTTGTAATATAAAGTTATATCTTAAGGCCTGACTTGACTAACTTTGGAATCTAAAGTTAGGCCTTAAAAGCTCTAACTTTGGAGCCTTAAGGCCTGACTTGACTAACTTTGAAATCTAAAGTTATGCCTTAAGGCCTCTAACTTTTAAATATAAACTTAGGCTTGCCTTGACTAATTCTGGAATCTAAGGTTATGTCTTGAGGCCTCTAACTCCGGAATATAAAGTTATGACTTAGGGCCTCTAACTTTGGAATATAAAGTCGTGTCTTAAGGCCTCTAACTTTGGAATATAAAGTTATGTCTAGAGGCCTCTAGCTTTGGAATATAAAGTTAGGCCTTAAGGCTAACTTGACTAACTTTGGAATCTAAGGAACTATTTGGACATGATTTGAAACCATGATTTGAAACTATGTTTGGACATGCAATTTGAATTTCTTAAGTTGTATTTTTTCTTATAGACATAAAAACCCCCACAAGTTGTGAAAAATATCAAAATATTCTCAATTCTTATACAATCTTACCAAATGAGCAAGTCGTAATTCATAACAAAATTAATACGCTACTAGAAGGCTTTTCTAAAAAAATTCAACATCAATTGATCAAACTTTAGTTCAATAAAAAAGAAAATTTAACATGAATAGTAATGTAACTACTCTTTAATATAATCCTCCCACATAGTAGACATAAATAAACATTGGTAAATGGTTGGTAGGAGTAATTCTTAAAAATATCTACCAACTTATGGGTCTTTTTTTACAAAATATAAATTTATGGGTCAAGTTTTATATCTAAAAAATTTGAAACCATGGTTTGAAACCCCAAATCATGCCTTTTTGGATGATTTGGTATTTCAAACCATGGTTTGAAACAATGAGATGAAATAACCATGGTTTCAAATCGCATGTCCAAACACCTACTAAAGTTATGCCTTAAGGCTTGACTTGACTAACTCTGGTATATAAAATTAGGCCTTAAGGCCTGACTTGACTATCTTTGAAATCTAAAGTTATGTCTTAAAAGCCTGACTTGACTAACTTTGAAATATAAAGTTAAGCGTTAAGGCCTGACTTTGACTAACTTTGGAATATAAAGTTATGCCTTAAGGCCCGATTTGACTAACTTTGGAATATAAAGATTTGCCCAATAAGGTAAACTTAGCTTGATGATTATAATTTTTTTTTATGTATTAAAAATTCAACTAGTTTTGCCAATAGGCAAAACTTCCCATTATATACAGTTATTCCTTACAAGTTTTGCCCAATAAGGAGTTAAGCGTTAAGGCCTGACTTTGACTAACTTTGGAATATAAAGTTATGCCTTAAGGCCCGATTTGACTAACTTTGGAATATAAAGATTTGCCCAATAAGGTAAACTTAGCTTGATGATTATAATTTTTTTTTATGTATTAAAAATTCAACTAGTTTTGCCAATAGGCAAAACTTCCCATTATATACAGTTATTCCTTACAAGTTTTGCCCAATAAGGCAAACTTAACTTATGATTATGTAAAATTTACTTGACATAGCTTACATTATTACCTATTTATGGAACATAACTAAAATTTACAATAATTATATTTAGTAGCTAAAATATAATATATTTACTTCCTATAGCTATCACTTTTTTACCACTCATCTGATAACTTCCCACACCCCTAAATTTAAGCAAAAAAAAAAACGTCCCTCTCTCCTATCCCCCTAAATACACGCCATTATGCCCAATATCCCTTAATTTCCTCCAATTTCAAATCAGTTTTACAATAGTTCAATTTCCTTGTTTATCTTTAATTAACTACTCATAATTCAAATCTAATTCCCAAAAAAGGTAAGATTCTATATTGATTTTTACGTTTCACCGTGTATTACTATATTTTCGTTTTTTTTTCTTCGTTACTTCCCGAATTTTCAATTCCTAATGTTTTGGATTGATATTTTAATAGTTATTTTTCATATATATTTTGGCTATATTTTAATTGTATTTTGATTATTATGTTCAATATTACTTATTCTGGTTTCTGTTGATTATATTTCAGGTATATTTTTCATATATTTTGAAAAATTTCAGAAAAATCAAAAAAATAAAAAAGTTGCAGTGAAAACGTTGTTACCTCAATTATGACTATATTTTGGCTATATTTTAATTGGATTTTGATTATTATGTTCAATATTACTTATTCTGGTTTCTGTTGACTATATTTCAGATATATTTTTCATATATTTTGACTATATTTTTCAAAATTTCAGAAAAATAAAAAAAATAAAAAAGTTGCAGTGAAAACGTTGTTACCTCAATTAGGAACTCAACTTGAATTCGATATTTCAACAGATGAATTCAAATATATATTCGTTGTTTAAAACAAACTCTGTTCACTGGTTTGATATTGATATTTTTCAAAGTTTTTTGATGAACTAGTTTTTGAACCTGTTTTTTTTTTTGTTAAAAATATGAATGTACTTTTTGAATTCATTTTTTTTTTTTGAATTTGTTAGTTGTTTGAATGAGATCAGATATGGAATGGGAGGATATTTGCGTGAATCAGGGAACATTAAAAACTGATTTTAATTTAAATTGGAATAGATTTTGTTTCCATAAATATAGCACTTTCAGTTTTCTCAGCGTGTGTATTCCCGTTATATTTATCCTATATTTAAGTCGACGCGTCTACTAGCTAAATATAGGTCCTCCAGCTACGAATTGTAAGTGTAGAACATGTAGTTATAAGTTGTTAGAAGGAGCTAAAAGGTAGCTGTTTGTGAAAATTTTACTATGATTATTCCATTTATTTTTAATTATTGGCGAAACTTCCCATTATATACACTTATAAGTTTTTCCCAATAAAGCAAACTTAGCTCGACGATTATTCAATTAATTTTTAAGTATAAAATTTCAACTAATTTTGCCTATAGACAACTTTCATTATATACGCTTACAAGTTTTGCCCAACAAGGCAAACTTAGCTCGACGATTATTCAAGTTATTTTTTATATAAAAATTCAACTAGTTTTGCCTTTGCCCATGGGCAAAATTTCCATTATCTGTATGAGATTTGGGGCTCTTCTATCCTAAGTTTTGACCTTGGTCCGAGAATGAGCAAGTGTCATGAGCAGATCTGAAACTAATGATGCTTCACTCGTGCCTAATTCAAAAGATTTAGAAAGCAGCTCCATTAATTGTTCTAGTTGCAGACACCTTCCCGAGATAATGAAAATAAATGCCTAAAAATTCAGTTGGTACAGCCATTCTCTTACCTTGCACTACAGAGCTTATTAGGAAGTGAATCCACAAGTAAATTCTCCTAAACATAATAAATTTGTAACTACAAACATAAGTTCAAGCTACCTCTTCTCCTTCCTTTGGCAATTGGTTGAAGAGCAATTATTGTTGCTTGACAATCCTGATCGTAATAATGCAATATCAAACATTCGCAATCATCTTATAAATATATATCACGATTTATGAAGAATATATTACTAAGCATGATCAACCGGTCAGCGTTAAGAACGTGAAGCCTGTTTAAGCATAGTTTATAAATATAAATACCAAGTCAGATTTCACAAAAATAAAAAAGAAATTAAAGGTTTTTTCAAAGAATTATATGTAAGAATAACTCTCCATCCAGTGCTATTTGTTTCGGATAGATAATGATTTTTCCATAACTTTTTTACCTTCACGAATGTCGGAAACAACAGTGACATAGGGGCAAGCAGCGGTGAGGATGAAGAGATATGGAGTTTGTGTTTTTAAGTTGGAGGGCATTATGGTCAGAAAAGATTCATTAATAAATGAAAGAAAGGACAAAAGTTAAAGACTATCCCATTTGAAGGGCAAAAATTAAATACCAGCTCATTTGAAGGACAAACCGTGCAATTTTTTTGTAAATTTTGTAATGCAGTTGTTTCGAAGCTAATTTCTGTCATTCGTAATTCAATGTGCAAAAATTCATGTCTGAAGTTTAGCATTAAACTTTCGGCCTTTTCACTTGAAGTTTAGCCTCACAAGGCTAGAGTTTTGACATTTTTTGCTTGATATTGTAGCATTACGATGCCTGAACTTTAATCACATATGATTGAACTTTAGCTATACAAACTCCCAATATGAATGTCTCAAGTTAAGCTTATCAAAGCCTATCTTTATAGTACCCAACTTAAGAGCCTAACTTCAAATATACGTACATATTAAAAGTTTATGTTTATAGTACCCAACTTAAATTATTAGTTTCTTGAAGTTGTTACCCACTATTTATAACAATTTAAGTTAATCAATTCGAAAACAAGAAGATAGTAAGAATTAAACTAGTAACTGTATTAATTAAGGAAAGTATTTTTCCATTAAAGAAAGAGAATAAAAATTGATGTAAATTGTCAGCACTGGTCTTTTCTTATATTTGTTGCAGTGGAAATATTGGATGCATTGTTAGTGACTAGCAGTTTTTTATGTTATACATATTAATGGCTGAGAAAGATATAAGAAGTGAAGGAGCAACAATTTCGTGTGGAGTTGCTTACCATGTCTCCAATTAAATGTTTTAAAAAAAATAATAAAAATGAATGCAATATATTTGGAAGTGTCAAGCAGACTATCAGGTGCAATTGCTACCTTAAAAGCAACGAGGACTTGTTTGTAAGCCAGCTTTATAAGTATTCATTTAATTTTTAGCCATATTGATAAATATATTAACAATTTTGGACTTCCGCCAGAACTCATCTTCTCCTTTTCTCTGAGTTGTAGAAAATTAAAGATTAATTGCTTATTTGCAGATGAAATTGAGCGGGTAAGTTCTATTGAGCTTTTATTGTCCATCTTTAATAATTTGGATTGATTTAGTAGAAGAAATTAAAAGAACACTATTATTGAATTTTATTGAACTTGAAAATAACTTGGAGAAAAAGATAAAGTGAATCTACTAATTTTTGAAGGTTTACGTTAAATTTAACTGTTGAAAATTCTTGAAATTTTGTATTAGAGTATGGTATGTATTGTGCCACGTTTAGCTTAGGTAGCGTTGCCGAAGAATCTAGTCATTTTAGAAATTTGTTGGTACTATTAAATTAGACAATTCCAAACACCCCCCCCCCCCCCCCCCCCCCCAAAAAAAAAATGCTTGGAGCCTAAAGAGAAGAGAGTTCAGTCTACAAGAAGCTGACAGAGCTTTAGCCATTGGTTCTATCATAAACAGTAACCTTGTTTGTTCTTCGAATGACGTCATTAGAGGGTAACCCCTTTCGGCTAATGAAGATACTATTCCAGTCTTTTCAGTGGATCCTCCCTAAGAATAGAAAGAACCAGATAAGAACAAATCCCAAAATGGAATAACCAAATTATTATTTTTGCCAATGATGAACTTCGAGTCATGAAATGAATCGAGAAACTAAGGACGTCTATAGCTCACATCGAAGCAATTGTAGTTTCTGTACCTATTAATTTTGCACCTCTAAATCTCGAGTTTAGACTTACAATTTTCTCTTCGGGAGCACTCCCCTCGTTATTTTACTACTATGTATAAGAGACAACCCAAGGACTTTTGTAGTCCTCACAAAAGTTTCCAAATTAATATCAACCTTTTCAATTAAGTACTTTTAGGTCCTAATCTTATTTTTTGAATTAAATTTATCCTAATCTTATTTTTTGAATTAAATTCCTAATCTTATTTTTTGAATTAAATTTACTTTTTGTTCTTACAGTCTACTTTTTAAAACCAGTCGAACCTCCTATATTATTTCTCATGTTACTTTCTTCTATTGATCTTATCTATTAACCCAACAAATAATCATTTCTTTGCTAGACATTCTTGCTTCTTGTTGCTCTCTCATTTTTTTCCCTTTTCATTTGTTGCTTGTTATTCTCCATTTGTTTTTATTCTTGTTGGTTCGTTTTTTATAGATTCTTACATGTAGACATTTCTTTTACTTTATATTCGCATTATGAAATTTGAGACTGAATTTTTTTTTACTTACATGTAGGCATTTCTTTTACTTTATATTTATATTTATGTGTTTAAAAAAATTGTACTAAAATGTTTTTCAGGTATAGTTTTAAAAATTACTTAGTCTTTCTGGTCTATTTTATCTAAAATATTTGTTATTTTTGAAAATCAAGAAATAATTAATTATTTTTTTACCTTTACCCTTACTCTGATAAAATATAGAGAGAGATAAATGTGGTGAAAGAAAGATTACTATTAATTGAGATATATATATATATATATATATATATATATAGAGAGAGAGAGAGAGAGAGAGAGTGTTAAATCATCTTTTTAGTTAAAATTTCAAGAATGTAATATTAAGTGAATAAAAAAATTATGTTTTTTTACGTCGCCTTTGAAATATATATTATTTATTAAAAATACATAAAGTAAAATTTATGATGTGATGAAATTTATTATGTGATGCCATATGGTGTTGAAAAATATACGTATAATTTAATTTAATTATATTTTTAGTTAAAATTTCAAGAATGTAATATTAAGTGAATAAAAAAAATTATGTTTTTTTACGTCGCCTTTGAAATATCTATGATTTTTTAAAATACGGAAAGTATAATTTATTAGTGATGCCATATGGTGTTGAACATGAAAACAATGTTATCAGTCAATATTGAGTTTTCTTTAAAATCTCTTATTTGGTTAACAAAAATTAATCTTTTTAAGTATAAAGTATATGCAGAATTAAATTTTTTATTTTTGAGGTTCATTTTAATAAATGTAGGTTATTTCTTGAATTTCGTCTAAACTAAGGTTAAAAATCACATTTAACTAGCATATACCCTTGACACAAAATAATGAGTGAAAATTTAATTAGTATCAAAACAAATCAATTTTTATATATAAATAAAATCATACGCTTGCAAATTCACAAAAATACGAAAGTATTTTTCGATTTATGATCGCTGCAAGTTATAATTATCATACTTTATCATCTTAGTATAGCATATTGAATCACTTGTGTTCATTTGAGATTTGCTCATTTTTTCTACTTTAACTTTCTTCCTTATACATATTTTTTTCTTAAAATCATCTAATTGTATGACGAAGAAAGTTTAATAATTATAAAACTTATCAATAAGATATCATTAACCTGCAAGTACATTAAATTAGTTATGCAGTAGAAAAATTTGACATGTTATATTTATTTAATAAAAAAAATATTTTTATATTGTGAGTTTGGGCCTGGTCTTAGCACGGGCCTATTGTAACTAGTTTATATTTTATAAACATTTTTTTGCACGGATTGCCCTTCTTTTGGGGTGATCTTTAAATTTTGCCCCTCATATTTGTGTTCTTTAAGTTTTGCCCTTCGCTTGGATACTTGGGGTTATGGGTTCGAATCCCCGCTCAGGCATAAAATAAAAAAATAATTTCGCAAGGCACGGCTGGGGGGAGTGTATGCCGGATCCGGCATACAATCCTTAAGGAAAAACTAAAGTTATGCCCGAGGGGGCAGACTTTGCCGTGAGACTTCTTTTTTTTTTTTTTTACTTTTCAAGGCAAACTTTTAATTATGCCTTAAGGAAAAGTTCCGCCTTATGGGGCATACTTTTAGTTATGTCTTAACTAAAAGTGTGCCCCACAAAATATAACTAAAAGTATGCCCCATAAGGCGGAACTTTTTCTTAAGGCATAATTAAAAGTTATGCCTTAAGAAAAAGTTCCGCCTTATGGGGCATACTTTTGGTTATGCCTTAATTAAAAGTCTGCCCCATAAGGCATAGTTCCTTAAGGAAAAGTTTTGCCCCATAAGGCATAACTAAACTATGCCTTGAGGAAAAGCTATGCTCCCTCCGGCATAACTTTAGTTTTTCCTTAAGGACTTTATGTCGGATCCGACATACACTCCCTCCAGCCCTGCCTTGCAAAATTATTTTTTTTATTTTATGCCTGAGCGGGGGTTCGAACCCAGAACCTCAGGTATCCAAGCTAAGGGCAAAACTTAAAAATCACAAATATGAGAGGTAAAATTTAAAGACCGCAAATATGAAGGACAAAATTTAAAGACCACTCCAAAAGAAATGCAATTCGCAAATATACTCTATTCTTATATATATATATATATATATATATATATATATATAGGTTATTCTCCCTTTAAATATCATATCCTTTTCAAGTACCTCAAACCAAAGGGCCCAGTAAAGTATAGCTCTTCTTGGGTCCAAACAAGCACTAAAGCTTCCATATCAAATGGTCCAAAGCACATGCATAAACACAGCCGCCAAAGATGACTCTGTCTTGGTCTTGTGTAAAATAAAGCACCCGAGTAGTCAATCTTTCCTTCTAGCGAACTACCGGTCAACATGACATGCTTTCTAGGACATCAAACATAAACACAACAACATGTTCTCCAATTCCAATTCATTACCAAACCCATAAAACACACACACACACACACACACAGAGACAACTTCACTTCCATTTTCCCCTCACTAAACATGGAAAATTCAAGTCAAGAATCACATCTCCGATCTGAAAACTCAGTCACATATGACTCCTCTTACCCTATCTACGCTATGGCTTTTTCCTCTTTTACCCCTTCACTCCCTAGCCGCCATCATCGCATTGCTGTCGGTAGCTTTAAGGAAGAATTCAACAACCGTGTCGATATTCTTTCTTTTAATGAAGATACCTTAACCCTTAAACCTGTTCCTAATCTCTCTTTTGATCACCCTTATCCACCTACTAAACTCATGTTTCATCCTAATCCAACTGCTTCCCTTAAGTCTAACGACATTCTTGCTTCTTCAGGTGATTACTTACGTCTTTGGGAAGTTCGGGAAAGTTCTATTGAACCCCTTTTTACTCTTAATAATAGTAAAACTAGTGAATACTGTGCCCCTTTAACGTCTTTTGATTGGAATGAAGTTGAGCCTAGAAGAATTGGTACTTCCAGTATTGATACTACTTGTACAATTTGGGATGTTGAAAAAGGGGTTGTTGAAACTCAATTGATTGCTCATGATAAAGAGGTTTATGATATAGCTTGGGGTGAAGCTGGGGTTTTTGCTTCTGTTTCTGCTGATGGATCGGTTAGGATTTTCGATTTGAGAGATAAAGAACATTCGACGATTATTTATGAGTCCCCACAACCTGATACTCCGTTGTTGAGGTTAGCTTGGAATAAGCAGGATTTGAGATATATGGCTACTATATTGATGGATAGCAACAAGATTGTTATTTTAGATATTAGGTCACCAGCAATGCCTGTGGCGGAGTTGGAAAGGCATCAGGCGAGTGTGAATGCGATCGCGTGGGCTCCACAGAGTTGTAGACATATTAGTTCTGCTGGGGATGACGGGCAGGCGCTTATTTGGGAGTTGCCTACTGTTGCAGGGCCTAATGGGATTGATCCTATGTCGATGTATTCTGCTGGGGCTGAGATTAATCAACTTCAGTGGTCTGCTGCGACACGTGATTGGATTGCCATTGCGTTTTCTAACAAGTTGCAGATGCTTAAAGTATAAGGTTATTGGATAGTTGAATTTTTCGTGTATGATAACTGTTGATGTTACTAGTAATGATTGTTGTTTCGTGGAGGAAAGGGGTTAAAGCTTGGATGTTAATGTGCAACTTTTTTGGACTGCTTTAAGGTGTTATATATTTAGATAGTTTCAACTTATTGTGTGTGGCAAAAGAACAAAAAAGGAAAATCTGATTCAGTAATTGTGAGATCCTGCTGATTCTTGCTTGTGGTAGATAATATATTAATGTGTTATTGAATGTAGGATGCCTGTTTATGTGGTTTTACCTTTGATGTGGTTTCACCTTTTATGTAGTTCCTGATTCTTATGACGTATAGAAATAAAAGTTTTTCCGTAAGATAACTACTACTACGTTGGAGCTTGGATGTTACTGTGTGTCCTTTTTTGGACTGCATGACGGTGTTATACATTTAGATAGTTTCAACTTATTGTGTGTGGCAAAAGAAGGAAACATGAAATGCTGATTCAGTAATTCTGAGATCCTGCTGATTCTTGCTTGTGGTAGATAATGTATTAATGAGTTATTGAATGTAGGACTCCTGTTATGTGGTTTCACTTATTGATGTAGTTCCTGATTCTTTTGACTCAAAAAAAAAGTGTAGTTCCTGATTCTTATGACGTATAGAAACAAAATTTGTATTGTATCTGTTTAGTTAGGGAAATTAACCTTTATTGTGATGCAAGGTGTGAAATTTAACTCACAGAAACTAGAAGCACACTTGAATTAGCTACTAGTTAAATGTGACTTTTTAACCAATTGTTGGATCGTTAGACATTTTTAACCTTTACTTATGCTCTAGAGAATTCTGTTTAAAATGGCTTTGGGTGACATTTTCTTATTAAGTAATATGGCTTTGAATGACATTAATGACAGATGTGCTTCAACATTATGAATAGCTACCAACTGCTAACCTTTTTTTCCTTTTAGCGAACTGCCGGTCAGCATGACGGATTTTCTAGGAGTCAAATGTAAGCTTAACAATATGTTTTCCAATTCCAACTCATAACACACACATAATCTCACTTCCATTTTCCCCAATTCATCCAGCTAAATATGGAAAATTCAAGTCAAGAATCGCACCTCCGATCTGAAAACTCCGTCACATATGACTCCTCCTACCCCATCTATGCCATGGCCTTTTCCTCCTTCACTCCTCTCCTCCCCAACTACTGCTCTCCCATTGCTGTTGGCAGCTTTATCGAAGAATTCAACAACCGTGTCGACATTCTCTCCTTCGATGAAGATACCCTAACCCTTAAGCCCATTACAAATCTCTCTTTCGATCACCCTTATCCGCCTACGAAACTCATGTTCCATCCCAATCCTTCTGCTTCCCTCAAGTCCAATGACATTCTCGCCTCTTCCAGTGACTACCTCCGTCTCTGGGATGTTCATGAAACTTCTGTCGAACCCCTTTTCACTCTCAACAACAGTAAAACTAGTGAATGCTGTGCCCCTTTGACGTCTTTTGATTGGAATGAAGTTGAGCCCAGAAGAATTGGTACTTCCAGTATTGATACTACTTGTACCATCTGGGATGTTGAAAAAGGGGTTGTCGAAACTCAACTGAAAGCCCATGACAAAGAGGTATATGACATAGCTTGGGGTGAGGCTGGGGTGTTTGCCTCGGTTTCTGCTGATGGGTCAGTTAGGATTTTCGATTTGAGGGATAATGAACATTTGACAATTATTTATGAGTCCCCACAACCGGACACTCCGTTGTTGAGGTTGGCTTGGAACAAGCAGGATTTGAGATACATGGCTACCATATATAGCCACAAGATTGTGATTTTAGATATTAGGTCTCCAGCAATGCCTGTGGCAGAGTTGGAAAGGCATCAAGCGAGTGTGAACGCTATTGCATGGGCTCCACAGAGTTCTAGAAATATTTGTTCAGCTGGGGATGATGGGCAGGCACTCGTTTGGGAGTTGCCTACTGTTGCGGGGCCAAATGGGATTGATCCCATGTCCATGTACTATGCTGGAGCTGAGATTAATCAACTTCAGTGGTCTGCTGCACAACGTGATTGGATTGCCATTGCGTTTTCTAACAAGTTGCAGATGCTTAAAGTATAAGGTTATTGGACAGTTTCCAAAAAAAAAAAAAAGGGTATAAGGTAATTGGATGATTGAATTTTTCCTTTATGATAACTATTGCTATTACTAGTATGTCTGTTGCTTCGTGGAGGAAAAGGGTTAGAGCTTGGATGTTGTTGTGCAGCCTTTTTGGACTGCTTGAAAGTGTTAGCTATAACTTATTGTGTGTGGCAAAAGAGCAGAAAAGGAAAAGCTGATTCAGTAATTCTGAAATCCTGCTGATTCTTGCTTGTGGTAGAGTATATTAATGAGTTATTGAATGAAGGATGCCTGTTTATGTGGTTTCACTTTTTATGTAGTTCCTGATTCTTATGACGTATAGAAACAAAATTTGTATTGTATCTGTTGAGTTAGGGAATTAACCTATATTGTGATGCAAGATTTGAAATTTAACTCACATTAAACGACTTTGTTTCAAAAGAAAAGAAAAAAAAAAAAAATTAACTCACAGAAAGTAGAAGCACACTTGAACTAGCTACTAGTTAATGTGACTTTTTAACCAATTGTTGGATAATCAAGACATTTTTAGCCTTTACTCATGCTCTAGAGTATTCTGTTTAAAATGGCTTTGGGTGACATTTCCTTATTTAAGTAATATGGCCTTGAATGATATTAATGACAAATATGTTTCAACATTATGATAGAAGAACAAAGTCAGTACATACTTTGAAACATGATGTCATCATTGGTTTTCGGAGACCCTTGACTTTGTATATTTGTGTGGTTCAGTGGCAACCTATTGGTGCCGAATTTAACATGCTTTAGATTTTAACCCTCAACTTATTTTTCTGTTTATAGTTATTCTAGGACAATTTGCCTATTTGATGGTTGTATAGCTAGTCAACTTCAAAGGAACTGGTGGGGCTTTCTTCTGGTGCTGCAAATGGTGAATAGTGGAATTAGACCAGTATTAGAGGGCTGAAGATATGCATGGTTGATGGCAGTTTTGTGTGGATAGAACTATGAAAGGAGTCAAGAGGTTGTTCGCTGATGTCATATCTGTTTGTAGCATCGAGTTACCTTTGGGGGCTATGATTATCTAAGTTACTCGATCTAGGGTGCGGGTGTCTGATACGGGTGCGGATCTAGAGGTCGGATCCTTCATGATCTAAATTCTAAGATTTGGGGATACAGATCCAGGTATGGATATTGGTGCTGGGATTCGGCTAAAAATAATTAAAATATCTAAAAATAGAATTATAAAACCTAAATTATGAGATATTATGTGAAAAACATGAGGAGAAAATATTGACCAAGAGGAGAATCCCGGAAGGAGATAAAAGGAAAAGGAGTGACAAAGAAATTTCAATATACAAGGTATTCCATTTTCTTCAAGTCCATCTCATCTTTTGTTTGGATTATAAAAATCATTGGATCTGTCCGCAATTTCTCCGTTGATTTTGGTCAAAGTACCCAAAAGCAGTTGACCGGATCGGGTACGGATCCCACACCCACACCCATACCCATGTTGTGTCGACACGGGTGCGGCACCGAAAGTGAAGAGTCCGAATAACTTAGATGATTATGACTGGCATCACATAGTGAGTTACCCGCTTTGGAGACTCGAGAATGTGATTTGTCCAATTATTGAATCAAGAAATAGATTTTAGGCACTTACTGGTGAGAAAATAAATTAAGATTTTGAATAAATAAAGGTTTAAAAACTCTAGGAATCACTTATAAAAGTCCATAGGCTTCAAATTGAAGGCTTGAAGCACATTCATGATTAATTTGTTTGCTGAACTTATTCAAATGAAGTTTTATGGACTGCATGAAAACTAGTAGCGAAACTGTTTTCTTTATTTGTTGCTGGGTTGCCACTAGCTCGTGAAGTAATAATGTTATCCTGGAGTACTTTGAGTGACAAGATATCATTAGACTTGGTCCTGTGAAAAGTGAAAACTATTCGTTAAGTTCCATAGGACGCCTTTAAACAATTTCATGTGCCCTACATATATTCTGTTCTGAAAAATATATACTTAGTTTCGCGAAGCGTTGTCAAACTTTTTGACTTCGTAAAGTGGGACTAGGTATTCTCCTCATAGCTGTTTCCATGGTGCTGTAGAAGTAATTGTCACCATAGTGTAGGTTCTGTGATTGCAGGAAAATCTTGAAATACAGGAGGAAATGTAACTTGTGGAGTTCCCTTGCAATCCTGTAGTCTGGGAGCTATATATTGGATATTAGATTCTGCAGTAGCAGCTCTGACAATCTTATGTAACTGGCAGGAACGAAAATTTCAACTTTGTGTGATGCACTCGTGCATTATTCCTGGATCATCTTGTTGTTTGAGAGATTGGATTGTTGCTCGCTAAGCTTTGTTTTAATTGTATTTGTTCTACATGGAGTTTCTGTGGATCAAGGGTTAGTTATGTCTTAACCTTGGAAAAAGTCTTCTCCTTTTGTAGGTTTCAGCTTTTCATATATTAAAAGAAAATGGATTATAGTTTGTGGGGAGGATATTAGTCAGATAGATGATGATTTATTCTGAGTTTAGAAGGCGCACCTGCAAATCGGTGGTGGCTTTGTTAAGAGTTCTCTGTTGGCAATTCAGTTTATTACTTAAAAAGAGTCACAGTTCAATTTACCATCTTTCCGAATTGATATCTTTCCTAGTTTCTTTATCAAAACTCAAAGAGGAATTCTAATGTGTAGCTGGCAGGCTGTGTTGTATACCATCGTTTTCTTGCACAGATGTGTTATTTGACTTGCTTTGTGCTCTGCTTTTCTGTGATGTTTGTGTTTTTTTTTGGAAAGAGGTGATTTTCGAAATGAATTTAGAACTAAGGTGAACGTCTCTAACAATTTGAGCATATTCAAGATTTCTCTAATTAAGGAATAGTTGAAACTTGAAAGCAGTTTCGAACTAGTTGTCAGAATTACTTGATGGTATTTCCTGTGTCATACTTTTGCCTCCATGGTTGACATTACAATATTAAGAACGCCGTGCAGCTAGAGAAGTGGCGAACTAATATGTCTATAACAAGATGGAAGTTTTATCTTTCTTTTTGTTAAGATTTAAACAGTAACTCCCAAACTTTTAACAATTTATTTAGTCTTCCAAAGTACATTAGAAAGCAAGAACAGAGTCATAAACCTGCTGTTGCAGATGTTTGAAGCTATTTTTCTCTTAGATTTGCAGTGTGGAATTTCGGGGGCTTGATTTTCTGATCTCTTTGTAAGTGATGAAAAATATTTTGCCTTTGGTCAAGAAGTTGGAGGGATTGTACTTTTCACTTTCAGACACCACGTACCACCATTTGGAAAACAAAAACGTTAAGTTCAATACTTTTTTTTCCACCTCTTGTAGACTTCAATTTGACAAATAAGTGTAACGGAGATGATAAAAGCAATTTGTTAACTGTCAAATTATTTTCATTGAGATATTAAATTACTCAAGTATTCTTCCTATTTTAAGTTACTTGAAGCTGGTACATGAATCTTTTATAACCAGTGTGCTTTATATGTGGACTTCTTGCACAGTCAGATGAAATAGAAAAATTGCAAAAAAGTAAAAGGTTCTCTCTGTTTCTTCATTGAACTTACCAAATTCTCTTATAATCACTGTTTTACTTTCTTTCTTTTTTTTGGAAGAATTTGAAGCTGAAAAGGTTGCACTTTTAGTTGAAAGAAATATCCAAACACCGAGTTTGTAAAGGAAATTACTGGTCAACTTTGTTCATTTAGCTGTTTTCGCAGTAAAGTAAAGTTTCTGCTAAAATGTCTCAAACAAACATTTTGTCCAAAAATCTAAAAACTGTTTTTCAAAAGCTCAAAACATACCTTAATTTTTTCTGTAAACTTTCAAATAGTTTTTTGAATTTTTGGAGAACTTGAAACCATTTTAATTTGTAAAAAGCACAAACCAAAGGAAAGCTCGTTGTAAATAGATGATAAGTTTTAAGTAATTGAATTGATTTTTATAAATAAGCAGTTACGTGTTTGGATAAAAGCTTTAAAACTTAAAATAAACATTGGATGTGTTTGGTAAAAACGTGTTGATACATTGTTCTTTGTTAAAATGACGAAACATTTTGTCCAAAAATCTAAAAACTGTTTTTCAAAAGCTCAAAACATACCTTAATTTTTTCTGTAAACTTTCAAATAGTTTTTTGAATTTTTGGAGAACTTGAAACCATTTTAATTTGTAAAAAGTACAAACCAAAGGAAAGCTCATTGTAAATAGATGATAAGTTTTAAGTAATTGAACTGATTTTTATAAATAAGCAGTTACGTGTTTGGATAAAAGCTTTAAAACTTAAAATAAACATTGGATGTGTTTGGTAAAAATGTGTTGATACGTTGTTCTTTGTTAAAATGACGAATATACTCTTAAAATTTTTACTAAAAATTATAAATATAAAAATATTACTGTAAAAGAAAAGGAGGAAGGATGGATATGTAGTGGAGGAGAAGTTCGAAATTTTATTTTGGAAAAGGTCTTTTGAGAATTCTAAAAGATATTAAGAATAAAATAGTAAAAAAAAACTTGGTCAAATTAAAAATGCTTATAAGCTGAAAAATCATAAGTTGGGGATGACCAACTTTTGACTTATGACTGATTTTGGCTTATAAACACTTAATTTATACGCACTTTAAAATATTAGTACCAAATGCATAATAAGTCAAAAAATGCTATAAATCAGTTTAACAAACTTATAAGCTTAGCCAAATAAACAACAACAACACACCCAGTATACTCCCACAAGTGGGGTTTGGGGAGGATAGGATGTATGCAGACCTTACCTTTACCTTTATGGGGTACAGAGGATATTTTCGAAAGACCCCCGGCTAAAACAAAGAAGACATCAAAATGGCAAGATACAAAATAAATGCAACAAAAGATAGGAATACACATCAATCATAGGAAATTACATGATAATTAAATACTACTACTAAAAGCTCTCCCCCCCCCCCCCCCCCCCTTCCCCAAGTCCTTCCAGCCAGGGTGTGACAACACACAACTATCTACTAACGTTCTACACTAATTCTCGAACCTTCATACTCTTTTATCTAAGGTCATCTCCTCAGTTAGCTGGAGCTTTGCCATGTTTTGTCTAATCACCCCCCCCCCCCCCAGTTCTTTCCTGACCTACCTTTACCTTTTCTACCTCTTGTTACGGCCAACCTCTCGCACCTCCTTACTAAGTGCATCCTCGCACCTCCTCTTCACATGCCCAAATCATCTTAGTCGCGTTTTCCTCATCTTGTCTACTACTGATTTCACTCCTACCTTGTCCCGAATAACGTCGTCCCTTATCATATCTCTCCGGGTATACCCACACATCCATTTAAGCATCCTTATCTCTGCTACCTTCATCTTCTAAACGTGGGCGTTCTTGACTGGCTCGCCCCATACATCAACACCGGTTTAACCACCACTTTGTAGAACTTACCTTTAAGCCTAGGCGACACATTCTTATCGCACAATACTTCGAAGGCAAGCCTCTACTTCACCCACTCCAATACGATCTGCAACATCATTGTCAATCTCTCCGTCTCCTTGTATTATGGACTCAAGATACTTGAAGGTTCCTTTTTTAGGTATGACTAGTTTCCCGATCTTCACTTTTACCTCTGCCTCCTGCATCACATCACTGAACTTGCACTCTATATACTCTATTTTTGTCCTGCTTAACCTGAAACCTTTAGACTCAAGAGTCTCTCTCCAAATTTCCAGCCTCTTATTAACTCCGCTGCATGTCTCGTCAACCAATACTATGTCATCAGTAAATAACATACACCACATTATCTCCCTTTGAATATGTCGTGTCAATTCGTTCATCACCAAGGTAAGTAAAAAAAGGCTAAGGGCTGATCCCTAGTGCAACCCTATCATGACCGGAAAGTGGTCTGAGATCCCTCCCACTGTCCTGACCTGGGTCTCGACTCTCCGTATATGTCCTTAATAAGGCTTAGCTAAATAGTTTGCCAAAGTTAAAAGTTTATTTTACAAACTCAAAGGAATTTGAAGTTTATGCACGGATTGCCCTTCAAACGCACTGTTCTTTAAGTTATGCGTAATAAGTTGTGTAGTATTATTGTCTCGCTCGGCACAAGTTCTGTAGGAATTAAGTTATGCGTTATAAGTTGAGTAGCATTTTTCAAATTATGTTGAGTGTTGAAAGTTTTGCTGCGTCCGGCATAACTTGTGGGATGTTATGATACATATGTCGAGCAAAATGTAAACTTTGCCGAGCGAAATGTAAACTTGTGCCGTTTTCAGATTATGTTGAGTGTTGAAAGTTTTGTTGTGTCCGGCATAACTTGTGTGACGTTGTGATACATATGCCGAGCTAAATGTAAGTTTTGACGAGCGAAATCTAAACTTATATCGTGTCAAAAGCGCCGAAGGACAAAAAGTTAAAACCACAAAATTCAGGGGCCAAAGTTAAAGACCACCCCGAAACGGGGGCATCTGTGCGGTTGACCCTAGGAGTTTTGGCAACCACATGCCACCTAATGAAAGTCGTCCAAAAAGCAAGTCAAACCGAAAAGTTAATAGTAAGATTTTGGAAGCCAATTAGGAAAAGGAATGTGGAGTCTTTGATCCCAATTTCAAAAGAACAATAGATCTCAACCTCTAATTCCATATTCTCCAAACAATTACCCCCTCTTCTCCTCACCTTGTCTTTCATTCTTATCATGGAACCTCACCAATTCTTCTTCTTCCTCATCACACTATCAACTAAAACTACTTGACATGTCTTCTCAGCCACCACCACAACAACCACCACAACCACCACATCTCCACAAGAAACCAACTTCCTTCCCTGACTTCATCTTCACTGCTTTTTCTGTGTTCATCATCTTCTCTTCTTCTTCCAACAACCCCACTTCTTCTCTTCTCCGTAAATTCACCCCTCTTGTTTCTTTCCCTCTTAACCCCCGTAGATTCCTCAGAATTCCCACTATGTCCAACCCCACTTCAACAAACCTTCGTAACCACTTTCCTAATCCACAATCACTCTCGGATTGGTTAAGGCCACGTATGCCTTCAGATTCTTTTGCTTCTTGGGGGGTTAAGCCTGGAACCAAGAATGTTAATAATCTTTGGTTAGAGTTATCTGAAGGGGAGACTTTGTTAGCTGATGCTATACCTCCTGTTAGAACTGTTGAGGTTATGGTTGTCAGGGTCATTGGAAAGGACAATAAAGTCCTTGTCGAATCGCATCAAGAATTGTCGAATGGCATTGTTAGGCAACGGTGTAGGCCGTTGTCTGAAAAGATGAAGCCTGGAGAGACAGTTGAAGATGCGGCTTTTCGTGCTGTGAAAGAAGAACTTGGTTCAGTGCTTGGTGGGGAATTTGGAGAGAATGGGGTTGTTAAGATTTTGCCTAATTCGTATACGAAGAAGGTGGAAGAAAGGGTTTCAGCGTCGTATCCTGGATTGCCTGCTTGCTATGTGCTGCATACAGTTGAGGCTGTAGTGGATGGTTTGCCTGATGAGGAGTTTTGCACGGAAGAAAACGATGAGTATGGAGATTCTAGTGGGAGTATGGTCAAAGATGGTGCAGTTTCATGTAAAAAGCATTACTGGAAGTGGGTGGAGGCTGATTCGTTTGATCGTTGATGTGGGAGGTGAGTTTGAGCTCTTGTCCTTCCAAGATTGTATTTTTGACTACTACTACATGGTTCATAATAAAGATGACTTCACAGGACTTGAAGGTTTAATGTCATATATTTTATAGGATTATTTAGATACAGTTACACAGAACGAATTGCGTCATTTAGCTTTCTATTCATGTTAATATCCATCTCAGGGGTATTGAGGATTTAATATTTAATGCGTGTATATCTTTCTAACAGTGAGAGCTTCTTGTATTGTCCTGAGAAGAACAGGATGGCATTTGAAATTCAATTAGCATTGTACTTGTGGTGCTTCCAAGTGGAAATAACTTGATAATTAACATCTCACAGTCAATATGTGTGCTTATTATATTTGGGTGAGCCTTGTTTCCTATCACTTGAGATGATTTTGAATGTCTAAAAGTTTTTGGTTTAGATCACTTTAGGATTGGAGGTGGATTTTGTGCACCTTTTTGTCTTGCCTATTTTGGAATCATTACTAAATTCATGGTTGCTACAAAATGAGCTTCAGGTATTCATAGTGCTAAAGAATATAATGACCTTTTATGTTGAATATACTTTGTCTTGCCATGGAGGGAATGGCTAAGCTTCAAGTAGCTGGGGGATTTTAAACTGGATCTTGCAATTTATGTTAGAGGATTTAACTGCAGAATATCTATTTCAATTTCGGTCACACAACTTCATCTTTATTAGGAAGTCAAACCAAAACTCAGTACCTGAATGGGACAAGCTTAGGGGTCTATCCCCGACCTACATTGAATTTTTTTTTGGGGCTTTACATTGCCTCTTGTTTTACTCTGCCATCATAGCTGCCACAGGAGTTGAAAGTTATAGTAGCAGACTATTCTTTTAGGCTTTGTGTATGTGTGTATGCATGGTGGTCATTGACCAAGGTCTGATGAACAGTAAGTGCTTTGCTGGTGGGTGTTATGCTGAATTTGTCAGTGCTTCTGCAGGTTTGAGAGCAGCCTATAAAAGAGAGCCGTTGGGGGTCGTTTGGTTGGATGTATAAGGAAGACTAATCCCTTACATAAGAATTTTGCAAAGCCAATATATGTTTTTGTTTGCAACATAATACCTAGTATTAACAATAAAAAATAATACTAATTGGCGTTAGTAGTTTCTTTTGCTTGATAGGACACCATCTTTGGTTTGAATTAGTTGTAACTTCGTCTTTAAAAAAAAAAAAAAATTGCGAGGTTTGCCCATTTCTTAGAGAAATATAGGTATCGGTAACACCATAAAAGAGGAGAAGGCTGGAATTAGGGAGAAAGGAATGGAAAGGAAAAAATCATTGTCATCAGCTTTTTGTGGATTTAGATTTGTGGCTTAATTAGCATAAAGTAGATAATCTTGCGGATCTGTATGAAAGAAATTAGAAACTATTTAGGACTCTTGGCAGGTAGATGTACTACTCATTGCATCTGGTTGATGCCTTAAATGAAACGATTCTTCATAAAAAATTAAAAAAAGAAGAAGAGAAATTAGAGTTAATTAAGCTTTCTTAAAGGTAGGAGGGAAATTTCGGAGGAATCAATGAGAGGACATCAATAGGTTGTGCTCCTCTAATTGGCACCAATTTGAGGATTGAGAGTTCTCAAGGCCTTAAAATGTGGTGATCAAAGTTGACAAAGCCCACTCATAAGCGCTCCCAACCAAAAAGGAGAAAAAAAATCCTAGTTTTTATAAATTATTGATGAGGTCTTCATTCATGTAATATAATTTCCTTAATCCCTGTGAGGTGACATGCAGAAGAAGGAGAAACATGGCAGACAATTTGATTATAGCCTTAGGGCCCTTGAACCTCACTTTCTTCTGATCCCTTCTCTCTAGGTTCCTGAAATGTTAGGCTGGTTCAGCTTGACAACTTTGCGTCTTTCTAATCTTTTTAGTTGTCTCTCCTCTTCTTCTTTTTTTTTTTTTTTTTTTTGCTTTTTCTTCTTTTTACTTTTTGGGAAAAGGGGTGGAGTTTGGTGAAAGTGAAGGATGAGTTATCACAGATTATTAATCTACAAGTCCTGATTGTTATGGTGACCTCTTCTCATCTTTCTAACTTGGCTTCTTTTCCGTGTCCACAGAGTATTAAGAGCACATGATGTCTCCTACATTAGATAATTATGTGCATCTAAGAGAAATTATAAAGGTCTCAGGATATTTTGCAGTGTCTTAATGTTTAGACTTGATAGTTTGACTCTTTCCCATGGGTTCATGTCCATAAAGTTGGCTTTTGCATCACGGTAAATGAAAAGCTGTCATTCGCATAAGATATACTAGTTCATTCAAATGGTTTTATAAAGGTCTTAGGTTATTTCATTCATGACTTTTAGTTTTTGGCTGGATTTTCAATTTCTTTTACAGTGAACACTGAACACATGTAACCCTTCAATTCTCACTCTACTCGTTTTGTCTCTGCATCTTTAAAATTTAACTTGTGTAGTTAATTTTGGTAAAAGTGTTTGCCGCTGGTCATGTTTGAGTTCAAAAGCTACGAAAATTAGTTTTCCTGCATTGGACAATTCAGAACAGGGATCAATCAAATGAATAGGCAAATGTATTTTGACGAGCAGAAGACTGAGAAATAATTCTTAATGGTTTGATAAAGGGAAAACAAGAACTGGAGAACTTGAATATAGAATCCCCGATTTTGTAATTGTAGAGTCCTCTGTAATTCTAATGGTGTGTCATATAGTAATAGTGTCATTATGCTAATGTTGTTTGATAAAGTGCAAACAAGAACTGGAGAAGTTGAATATTTTGAAGTTGTAGAGTCCTCTGTTATGCTAATGGAGTGGTCATATAATAGTGTTGTTGTTAGCTATAAACTTAGACTATGGGAATTGTTTGTGTTTTCATTTTTCCCCTGATAGAAATCACTCCACTTTAGCCATGATGAGTTTCAAACATAGGTATTTATTGATATATTGGATTGGTATAGAATGAGTTACTCTGCAGATGAAAACCATATATCACGAGTGTGTGAGAGGGTTGTTGTTGCGCGCATTTCTGTGACATCGTTGAAATGCCTGAGTACACAGTGATACAAGTTAATTCTAGGTAATCGAAAATTTGTGTTAAACGGATAACTTATAGGAAACCAAAGCGGTCAGAAGGAGGCAAGTTCATGGTTCTTCTGGGTCTTGATTGAAGTATGTACTGCTGGGCAAGTGACAGGCAAGCATTAGAAAGATGTCTCCAGCAAGTTGCAAGAGGCATTGATTATGATTGCCATTTTCTTTTTAGTGGTGGACCAATAAGACCTAACACAGAACTTTGTGGAAATTGTGGCGATGGTTGCCTGATGGTTCACACGAGGAGTTCATTTGTTTATTGTGTCTAGGTCATGAAGTGGATTCTGAAGCAACATTTGATGGTTATAGTGCCTTTCCTTCTTTTCCTAGTTTATCTTTTTGAATGATTCCTATGAGAAAAGCTTTCCATATCAATCATATAGGTACAAAAAGTTGTACAGTGCTCTGTTGTTTTAAAGTTTGTGAAAAGCTGATAGGGAAGTGCAATTTAATTATGACTGTAGAAGCTGTGGTTTAGATGTATATTGAGGTCGAGGATCTATTCAATGATTTGATTGCAGAAGCTAATTTTCTTCTAAAGTAGCCATATAGGTGTGGTTTAGACTTCCCACAACTTGTCGAAATGGAAAATAATTCGGGCTTTTGAAGCTTTGATTAGGGAATGAAGCGATCATAGACCTTCTTAATGAAATCTGTGGACTGTGGAGGTGCAATTCACCGCAATATGCACCACGATACATGGGTGGCGTCTCTAATTGGGATGACATAAGAATTCCTTCTTCATCTGCTTAGGGAACAAGCCAACGCGGATAACTTTCAGTGACATTAAAAATGGTTGGTCAATAGCTTATCTAAACCAAGCTATGACGTAGCGGTGTTAAATGTTTCTTTAATGGAGCTGATTATCTGGTGCAGTCATTCCAACCATCATAACTCAATGAATAAACCAGAAAAGTAAAAGCAGAAAAAACTCTTCAGGAGATTGGAAACCGAAGAGATTAGAAGGAAGCACCGAAGAAAAGTGCTTACCCTTTTTTGGTTCTTGATTCAACTCGTTTACTGCTGGGGAGTTTACTGGTCAGGCAGAAATTGTGGACAGGTGCCTGATGGTTATTTTGAAAGCATCTTATCGTAATGTTTTTGTTAACAGTATAACACAAATTTGTGTTTAACTGTTTATTGTGTCTGGGTCATGAAACTAATAGTATGAAGCAATAACACCTAAGGGTATGACTTAGCGTGGGTGGGTGCTAAGTGCAAACTATGTGAGACAAGGGTTCAAATTTCAGTAGAGCGAAAAAAAAATTCCCAACTCAAAGTTTTGATGTATAGAAGCAGGAGTTAGTGACATTTGCATTGGTGGGAGATAGTTATACTCAATAGAATAGTAAGTGAGAGATGGTATGTTGGCACGGAGACCAATATAAGGAAAAGGTAGTCTCAATCAGTATTTGGGGGTCATAGTGTCTTCCTCTTAAGTTCTTATGCTAGTTGTCTTTTTATAACTAGAGAATTTTTCGAAAACCCAAAATCTACGTACAAAAGATGTACAGTGTCCTGTCGCTTTGAAGTTTGTGAAAAGCCGGTGGGGACGTGCAATTTTAGTGGTATGATATTGTTGTAGCAGTGTTTTGGATATACATTGAGGTTAGTTGAGGATCTAATCATTAATTTGAAGGCTTTGTTTAATTTTGTTCTCTCGTTCAACTAAATAGGCGTGGCTTAGTCTTTCCAAGAGATGAATCAATATGTTGAATTCGAAAATAAGGCTTTCTGAAGCAGTGATTGATTAGGGAATTAAAGAAACAATCATAGATTTTTGTCGTGAATTCTGTATTAATTGGAATCACAGAAGAATTCCTCCTCCATCTGTTCAGCAAACAAGACAATGCGGATAAAATTTTAGTGGCCTTCAAAAAGACGGGTGGCACTGATTATCTAAACTAAAATGTATCGTAGAGGTCTTCAAAGTTTTCTTGACTAAGCTGATTCAGTGGGTGCAGTCATTCCAACCATCAAAAATCAATGAAAAACCAGAAAAAAAGCAGCTGAAAAAAACACTTATGAGAAGGAGACACCTGTGTAGCTTTCGCCAGCTTCTACATATCAACACTATGCATGCATGATTAAGCAGAACGAAAAAGGAATTCCGCCAATTCGGCCCACCGTTTTACATATATACATACATCACTATATTCACGCCCAAATCTGTGTCATCTCATATACTACTCCCCCCCGTCCAAAAAACTGTCTTCATTCGGATTACAAAGGTGCACTAATTAATGTTAGGTGTGACATCGAACATAAAATCTTTAATTATTTAGAAATAAAAATTATATATTTAGCAATTATATAAAAAGTGTTATAAGTTACAATAGTTTATAATTTAGAATATTTAAAAAGTATTTGAAAAAATTATGATCAAAGAAAAATATCCTTTGATTGTCCAGATAATAACTAAGACAGTCTTTTTGAGACGGAGGGAGTATATTATTTACTACTATAGTAATTTTTTAAGCACTTAGTGGTCGTTTGGTTTGAGGTCAAAATAGTCCCGGGATTACAATCCCGGGACTAATTTATACCATCTGTTGGTATTATTTTATACCATCTGAAAGATGGTATAAAATAATACCAGTATAAGTGGGTTAAGAAGGTATAAGTTGAGTTATTCCAGCACTAATTTTTATACCACGTTTGGTACAAGGTATAAAATAATCCCGGGATAAATCTATACCTTATACCAAACGTGGTATAAAAATTAGTACCGGCATAACCCATGTTATACCTTAAACCAAACGACCACTTAGTTAATAATAGGAGAAATTTCATGTGCTTTTGTCACAAGTTGGGTGCACGGTCTTATTTCATCAGTGTTTTTGGTTACAAGAATATGAACCAGGAATCAATAGGGAGAGCAAAGAAAGTGATAAATTTCCCACCGGCTCATTCTCCACTTTCCACATCTCAGGTTTCTTATCACCAAAACACAATCAGCACATCATTTCGTGTCATAGCTTTCTGCTGTAAATATTATTGAAGTGCCAAATAGGGGACAATCAATCAATATATTGTAGGTCATCCACTTGCTTTTGTCACTACAAATTTCATCATCTTTTCCATCGACAAGCGAATCTGCCCCTAAAATATTAAAGCTTGCACAATTAAAGGGACTAGAAAAGAGAACTTTCAAGACAAGATAAAAACAGACTGAAATAAAGCCTTTCAATTTTGATTATCCTATCCTCGCACTAATTATTATTTCTTCATTATATTTACTAGACTGATTTACAAATTATTAGCATGAAAATGACAAAGCTTTTATATTTCTTATCAATATCATTTACAAGTAGGAGCCTTAGCGCAATGATAAAAGTTGTAAAAACGGTCTCTTGTATAAATGCAAGGTAAGATTATATATAATAGATTTGGCCATTCTTTGTCCCTCACAAAGTTGGAGCTTAGTATACTGAAATGCCTTCTATCAAAAGATAATTTACAATCACCATATGGAATATGAGTAAGGAAAAAAAGAAAAACATACTTGAGGTAGGACTTTGCTCGCTAATTGAGTATTACTTAATATTTAATCAAACTTCAAAGTGTAGTAGAACATTGAGCTCCTTGTCTAAAACTGAGGGGCCCAGATGGCAACGAAGGTCCAAAAGGCATAATAGCAACACAATCTACATTGAACCTATACTTTCCAGAAACCCATGTTCCAACTTTCCATCTTAGCCTACCACTTGCTTTCAAATTCATCATCAATATTCCAGCACGTTGGTCACGTTGCACTTCATAACCAAAATAAGGATCCACCGGCAGTCCATTCCCAATCAAAGAGGCAGACAAGAAGTTGCTATCTTCGTGGCCTTGATAAAATGGAGGAAGAGAAGTATAAAGAGTAATTTGTTGGCCCTTGTAAGAAGCATACACTTGCAACTCATCGTAGTAAATTCCAACTTTCTTGTTTGGATTCTTGGATACGAGGGTGAGTTGAATGGAGGAGTTAAGTAGTTGGCGCGGACCTGAGAGGCTGAGTTGATAAATATCAGCTTCTCTAAGTGTGAAATTTGGTTTTGTAGGATGGAGAGTGAGATATAGAAGAAAGATAAATGATAGAATAGAGAGGGAAATTGTTGTGAAGCTAAAAAATAACTTCTTTTTTGGGAATAGTTTTTCTACGGTGAACCCTTTTTCGTCACAATGTTTTGGAGTAGTTTTTACATCAATTGGAGACATTTGCTGAGCAAGAATTTAAGAAGATGACCAGTGGAAGGAAGGGGTACGTTTACAAGGCTAAGGGGAAGGAAATGAGGAGGTTATATAAGGAGTGCTGTTAGAAGTACATATATTACGAGCTGCAATTATTTCGTCTTTTGGCTGCTTTTGACTGGCCGCTTTGCATGGGGTATTGACTAATTAAGTGCAATGATATTAGGGGAAAGCAGCTGAGAAATCCTACTTAACTTCTCGAATGTGCTTTACTTACTTTTTAATTGGTCTAATAGTCGATAAAGTGAGATGAAAATTATAGAGAAGATCAGGATTTTATGTGATGCAGTTACTATTTTTACTATTTCGTGAGTTGATGAAATTTTTGTTTGGCCGGAATTTTCATATGCCTTTAAATATATTTGTTGAATTATAATACTTTTCATATAATTTCATATAATTTTTAAGTATATAACTCTTATTTCAAAACATTTGAAGATTCAATATCAAAATTCTCATCGGGAATTAGATAATTTCACCCTCATATTTTGCATCGTCTCACATAAAGTGGAACAAAAAGAGTAACAATTAACAAATACCCAATAAACTAGTCAAAGTGCACACGGACTACCTCTAAAAAAGAAAAGATCTTACTTCTTGTTTCACACTTTATGGAGCTACTATTTGTGAACTACTAGACTGTTAAAGATGTAAAAAATTTCTATATATAATAACATGCGTGCAATGCGTGATATGGAAGGCAGTTGCCGGTCAGTAGCTATGACCTTTTATCTAGGGGTAGGGGTCATGAAAGGGAATTTTCTTTTTCCTCCATCGTGAATATGCACGCACACTTTTAGTATCGTGAAAGCTTTTGAATTAGCAAGTGCATCTTGAAGCTTTTATGTCATCAATTGATGGAGTAGCTTTGGATGGTTGATTTGGAAGAAAGGGGGGCTACTGGGATATCTATTCTATCTATGTGAGACGGAATCTTGATTATACCTTTTATTGAAAAAAAAAAGTAAGGCTTTTTAAAAAGCGTAATGATTGCAAGTTAAAAATGATAAACTATAATACCACATGCCACGACTTCTCCTCATGGCCCTCATGCATTACCAAAAATTAATGAAAAAGAAGAAAGAAACTAATAAAACCCTTTTTATTTTCCTAGTTTCAATCGAATATTTCCTTGTGAAGTGTACTTAATTGGACTAGTAGAGAATAGAGATGGCATAGGGAAAGGAGTTATAAAAATTAATCCTAGCATAGCTTCAGAGTTATGATATTTCTGATTGATAGATATTTATGTATAATGTATTTTAAGGTAGACTATATATATAGATCGTATTGTCCGAAACTCTACACGATTTTTAAAGAAAAGTACTTAAGCAGTGAAAAGAGGATACGCTAATCGAATTTCCAGAAGCGAATCCTCTTAGTTACGTACATGGTTATAGCAATTCGTTATGTCTAGAATTAAATAAAGTACTCCTATGAACCCTCACTACATGGTAAGAAGATTAAGAGGATTCCTTTCAAAGTATGTGCCAAAATTTCAATTCAGTTGACGGAATTGTTGTTTATTGTAAATTATAGACATGCTTTTACATGTTATGAAATATGAATTAGTATGAAGAAAATAAGAATGAGAAAACATCTAGTCGTTGGTTAATGTTATTTACTGAGTCCTGGTCTGTGGAAATTAAAAAGTTGAAAGGTAGAGGAAGACATGGAGAATCTAAGAAATGGACTTTTTCGAAGTCCATGGGACAGGTGGTGGAAACTCATAGTGGTAGCACTACTTTAACTCTAGCAGTAACTTCTGCTTAATTGGGATCATATCATAGTATTACTTCTACCTGAAGGAAACTTCCCACCCACCCTTAATTTTGATTTTCTTATTTAAGGGAGCTAGCTTCGACCCGCACGACCGGTCACTTCCTCTTTGGCCCAGGAATTAAAAGACTTCAGACATGAGGCCCGAGACATTGTATTCTTTTCTTGAAAATGTTTTCTATGGTAAAATGTTTCCTTGAAAAATAAATTTCAGAAAATAAGTGAGTTTCCTATTTTTTTTTTTTTTATGTTCGATACATATGTAATGATTATAATTCTAAAAATATTTTTATATAATCTACTCAAATAATATAGAAGTGGGATGGAAGGTAGGGGTGTGGTTGTGTGGAGTAGTGGTGGAGCCAGAATTTTTACTAAAAGGTTAAAAAATATAAAGAAATAAACACACGAAGAAGCTAAGGGGGTTTAACATCTACTATATATATACATCAAAAATAATTTTAGTCTTTTATATACAGTGTAATGTTTCGTCCAAGGGGGTTCCCTCGGCCCAACCTAGCTCCGCTCTAGGGTGGGTAGTGGGCAGAGGCGAATCTGGGATTTCAAGAGGATGGGTTTATCATTAGCTATGGGGCTTTTTGATTTCTTTTGCCTTTGGTTCGCAGCTTAGCGGCTATGGATTTTTTTTTTTTTTGCCTTTTGAAACTTGGGTAATTGAAAATAAAGGGAAAAAAAAGTCATTAGATGTAATATAAAAAAAAACACGTTTTTTACTTTTTGGTAATTAGAATCATAGAAGAAAAAGGAATTAGAATAATATAAAAAGGAAAGTTAAAAGGCTGCTTTAGAAAAGAAAAAAAAAACATAAAACATGCAAGAGCTCAGGTTCAATCCCAAGACCCTGAGGAAATAAACACAGCCCCTAACCAGTGCTCTACTCAACCTCATTTGACCAAGTTTTCCTTTAGTTAATATTATATATATTTTCAAAATTATACACATAATATATGGAGTTTAGTCGAGTGACCATGTGTTCACGTGACCCAAATTTGATACCTAAAATCGCCTCCGGTAGTGGGGATAGGGGCTACAGGGTAGGGATGAAGATTAATGAGGTGTGTTGGAGGGTGGGGATGATACAATCAAGGGAAAAGGTGAAAATATACCCCTCAACTTTGCGATTTATAGCAGATATACCCCTCGGTAAAAAAGTGGTGTATATATACCCTTGTCGTTACAAAATGGTGCAAATATACCCCTGCCGTTACACAAATGGTGCCTTCTCGCTAAAGGATTAAAAAAAAATCATTTAGCTTATTTTTTAATTAAAAAAATGCCACATGGCTTTAAAAAAAGTCTACCAACTTTTTTTCTGAGTAGATATATTTTTCTAAAGCCATATGGTATTTTTTTCTGGTGCATCGGGTCTAGTTCGTTTAAAAGAATATCTCCGTGACTTTACAAAAATAAGTCTACCCATTTTTTTAAACGAACTAGACCCGACCCACCAGGAGAAACAATTACCATGTGGCTTTAGAAAAATATGTCTGCTAAAAAAATGGGTATACTCTTTTTTAAAGTCACGTGGCAATTTTTTTAATTAAAAAAATAAGCTAAATGATTTTTACAAAAAATTCTGTCCTCTAAAAGGATATATTTGCACCATTTTGTAACAGCAAGGGTATATATACATCATTTTTTTAACGATGGGTGTATCGCTCTAAATCGCAAAGTTGAGGGGTATATTTGCACCCTTTCCCTGCAATCAATGTGGAATGTCACTTGTGGAATTTGTTTTACTACTTCCACTAAAGACGTCATTTTACTTATTTTTAACGAACTTGTTTTCGAAAATATTTTCCAAAAACTTTGATTAACCAAACATGAAAAAATTGTAAAACATTTCCATAACGAACACAACACTGGCTTCGAATATGCAAACTTACCGGTAGTTATTACCTACACGGGTCAAGAACTCAAGATGTTATGCTCCAAGACATCGGACATAAGTCCAAGATGTTTTAAAGAAAAAATAAAACGAACAAGAAATAGATAATAATATCGTAGTAATTATAAAAAACCATGTAAAATAAAAGAATTTACAACTGGATATGATAACATAGTACATAAGATACAATCAAATACTTGAAAGAAAATATAAGAATATTATGTTTGGACTGGACTGGTTGCAATCTTGCTTTCAAAACATAAATGGTTATTACCACTAGAACTAAAATACAGAAGCTGCAGAGAGATATAGAGGATGCAAATAATGTTATTTATAGTTAAAAGGCTTTGAAGCGACGCTATCTTTAATTTGATTAGGGAAAAGGGACAGGGGCAAGGATATACACGGGAATAATATTACAAATTGGAAAGCTTATAACCAATTTGATAATGTTTAATAAAAGATAATATTTAATTATAACCAGTTTGAAAACAGCGGGTAACTAATTGATTGCTTTTACAACTTTTTTTGACGGAGTTCAGTTATGGAGGTCTTCCATACAATCAATGAGGAGAAAGTTGAGTGTACCCCATCATCATTTCTCTTTTGTAACAAGTGATTATCCTATGAACTTTCTCTTTGCAAATGGAGCTATCTAATTTTACTTTGAAAAAGACAGGGGACTGGTCCACTATGCATGATATTGCCCTGAACTTTGTAAAAAAGATGTTTTGCTTTTGCTGTAGTTTCTTGATCATGATAAATAGCACAGGTTTAGTGTCCATCTCTGATTTCTTTCTTTTTTTTCCGTCCAGTTGTGCAAAATTTCACGCTACTTTTTTAATTTCCTCCTGTAATTTTCTCCTATCAAGAGAAATGAAAAAATTGTAATTAGAGACACAAGTTTTCGTTTATATCAATAGTAGTAATAGACAACACCAATATCCACTTTTGCAGGCAATAAAGTTGATGGTCTTAGGCTGCATTCATATGGCAGGATATATAGCCGCGAATCTTAGTTGTTGTCAAGCTTTTGTAGTATTTGGTTTATCAGCGAGCAGACATCCATGGCCCATGCCACAATAACTTCAGGCCACTCAAGCTCTAATAGTCTATTTGAAACCCCCCCCCCCCCCCCCTCTTTTTCTTTTTTATGACGTCCTCCATTCCAATTTATGTGAGATATAATTTGACTAAACATGAAGTTTAAGAAAAAAAAAAAAGACTTTTGAAACTTGTGATCTAAAACAAGTCATAAAAATTGTGTGGCTGTAAATCATTTCATTAAGGATAAAAGGAAAAGTTTTCAGTTAGATTATTTTTTAAATATAAAAACGTATCATTCTTTTATGGACAGACTAAAAAAAAAATGTATCACATAAATTGGAATAGAGCAAAACTACTTGTTCTCGCTCCAGTAAGCTTCGAACTGTTAATAGTTTCCATTCGGGCTTGTACTTAGAGAGGTTCCCTTTTTAGAGATAATTCGAGGCCACATTTACTGGAACTGATCGACCATGAAATTGATTTCCATTTAATTATGTGTGCTATTCGATAGGCACTAATCTATACTCATTGATGATTGTTACTATAACAAACACTGCTACTGTAAAGCGCGCTTAATCCAAAAAATGGTAAGACAGACTCCCAAGAGCTGAGAGTTATAAGAAGACGCGCATATATGCGTGATAAGTCACATTGGTCATGTGAAAGAGACTAATGATTCGAGATAAGGGATAATACTATATTACTCAACTTTATATGTAACTATGTTACAACAACAAATTTCTTCTCATGCACAGAAACGTAAAAAGTCCAGTAGCTGCTATACATCAGAAAATCTCTGCTAATTCTCTGTACATAGATCTAGAGCTAGTCGTGGTATGCTACATCAGATAACCGAGAGACACTAAAAGACTCCAACAATTTACCATCAGAAAAAGGATTTGATCATCTAACCAACTATAACATGAAACCAATTGATCCTAGTCATGAATATATGATGTTTCTAACCTTATCTGTTAACTGAGAGATGTACCATACGTATTTATCAATCATCGCAAACAAAGGGCAGGGCTGCCCTCCTTCACAAAAATGTAAAGAATTCCTCATCAGGCCGTGATTCCTATTAACAATAGATGCACACTATTAGTGTGGAGTGCATATCAAAACTTGGTCATCCCCTCGTTTGTTCCTCGAACTCTGGAAGGACAAACTTTCAAGTCGTTTGACACCACTTGTATTTGTTCTGCTTCCTCCTCTAGTTTGGATGAAGTCGTGATCCTATATTGCCAAACAGCCTATGAGTTACCTGGTGGAGGCTCACTAGGAACGAACAAACTGTCCTTTCACTCTGGGACGCTGCTCAGCAAGTTTTTTCCTGCTTTCATATCTTACCTGCAAGCCAATCACAAAGCGAAAATGATTGATAAGCAACGACAGAACCATATGGGAATATTGCATCATTCACACACATGAAAGTAAAGTGCCTTTGCTCTATAATGATCTTTTATAAGATGGCCAGTAGTCTTTAATAACTGTTAACAAGAACTTGTTTATTTATCTGGCTTTATTGTTTACCGGTGTTTCTTGTTTGCTTTTCCATTGGCTAATTATCTCAACTAAAGATAATTTATAAAATTATTCTTCCGCCAGTTAAGTTCAAGATACAGATTATGATACATCAAATACAAGACAAGCTTCTAATAGAAAAACATTCGAGCTACCATACCTTCTTTTCAAAGCATCTATCTTTCCGCTTCTGGCGAAATTTTATAAGAGCTGCTTCTCTTTGAGATCGATGAGAATTCCCATCAGGAGTGTGAAAGCTTTCTTCTTTCCTACACTCCGCCAGTGTTTTTCCTAGTGGAAGTGAGATGTTTCCATTGCTGCCATAACTCAAATGAACTTGGTTTAGGTCACCATTGCAGTAACTGCTGTTTATAGTTTGATCAGTTGCAGAAGGAAAATATCGGCAATCAATTGTAGGTTCAGATTTGTTCCCCCTCTTTCCCTCATCACTGTGGTTTTGATTACTCTGTGAGTGCAACTGCTGAGAGCTCCTACTTTCACAATTTAACGTAAGGAATGGATTTGCCTGATAGGAAGGTTCCCGAGGGGTACCCGAACATGGACTCTGCAGTGGCGAAATGCCAGATGGCATATGAAGTATTGGAGCTATCATGGAACTGTAGGCACTGCTTGGTCCCTCGAACCTGATACCTCTCACCGGTATAGGGAGAGGCGTCACTCTCTGCTGAGGAGAAGGAAGTCCAATTTCAACTGGTCCTGCTTCTCCACAGCTAGGAGGGGCAAAACTGTGAGGTCTAGTCATCGCACCACGGACGTCCGAGTTGTAATCAATGGCATTACTACAGAAATGCTTATCAGAATCAGTTTCATTTTCCTGTTGATTATATGTCCTAGACGACGTTGACTGTCCAGATTGCATTGCCCTGTTCACATACCGTGTGAAGGCTGAACCATCAGAATGGTTCAATCTGCGCCTCTTATTTGTAAATTGATTTACAGAACCACTTGGGTGGGATCTTGTCAATGAAAGATCCAGTAGTGGAGAAGGATCAGCCTTGTTAATCCTAGTGGTGGAACCAGAACTTTTGAAATTCCATTTGAGGTTATTATCAAACGCTCCGATCAAGTCTATGGCTTGTTTAGTTGGAGGACCAGGATTTTCGTCACAAGTTTGATCAATTGCACGAACATGACCCCAATTATCGTCAGAATTAATATCTTCTCCCCTGTTCATTGTATTCATATCTTTTGTAGGAGCTGCACCAATTTGTATGAAGGAAAAACATTAGAAGTTTAGAACAGGCAAACGTACTCCTAACTGATTCAGCAGACCAAACCTGCTTCCAAAATCATGAGATGGTCAGAAGAATTTTACCTCTAGCATCATTCTCGGACATTTGCAGTCTATTATTTGCTTCATCAAATAGTTCCTTCCCAAAATCTGTATCATTTGGAAGAGATGCAGTCCTAATTGGGTGAGTAGATTTTGGTAAGCCTTCTGCATTCTCTTCTTCATTCTCCAATTCCGGCTTTGTGCATGAGCTCTACATAAAAGGAAAAATGGTTATAAATACTATGAAGCAGATATCTCAAAAAGATTATCATCCATTGGAAACTAAACTAACATATTCACACAAATAACGCAATTTTTGTCCAAAAAGAATTTCACGATAAGTTATATTTGTGATTATTACCTGAGCATCACTTCCTTTCTCAATGCATTCCCGATTTCTCTGAACGCAAGCGTTATAACCACTTGAATGGTTGCTGCAAGCATTGTTTTCAGCTGTGGCCTCGACCTTTTGTTGTGCAACACTTTCATCAGGAGGCCCTTGGGAACTAATACTTGTCTGAAAGGACAACATAGTTATTCAAGTTAGTACGTAGATGATAGCCGCAACCTGCAAAATTCAGATAGCAAAAAGGATGTTTAAAAAAAGAAATACGACAAGTTAAGATTATGCTTACAGCTCGTCTTCTCCAGACGTGCTGCCACAAGTTCTTTAATTCATTCTTCCTAACAGGCTTGACAAGAAAGTCTGCTGCACCTCTCAGCATGCATCTATAAACGGTACTAACTGAGTCGTTTGAGGACATCACTGTAGATTAAAAAAAAAAAATTGATTATCAGTAAATTTGAATGGTGACAGTTTTTCTACAAGAATAGCTGGATGAAGGAAGCAACATACTTATTACAGGAATGTTCTTGCAAATGTCATGCTCCATAATCAAGGTAAGAAGAGCGTATCCGGAGATCGATGGCAGGTCAACTTCTGTCAGGATAAGGTCTATGTTGTGAGGTCTGCCTTTCAACAACTCCCATGCCTTTAGACCATCAGAAACTGCAGCGACTGCACACACACACAAAAAAAAAAAGTTTAAAACGTTAAAATATGGAATTGTATTTCTCTATTTATTCTTTCCCATACAGGAAGAGAAGAACTCAGATTTAAAATTATACCCATCAAGTTCAGCAATATATCCTCAATTTACTATGAAACTCAACCTTACTCATCCACCATACCAAACTGTCAGGTCATGGAAATGGATCTATATCAATAAAAAAGCGCTAGAAGGTCCTATTCTATCTTCTCCCATTTCATTCTTGTGGCTAAGAAAGACTCATTCATCAACCAATAAATTAAAGTATGAAGTGTTTCACAGTGATTAATTGATTATCATTCTTAAGAAGCAGATGACATACTCCACTAATGGTTGCTATTAACAGAGAAAAGACGTAATTTCCAGGTTATGCCAACCAATCAACTACTCCCATCAGCTCTATTCAGGTTCATTTCAATCTAATACTGCATAATTTATCTTGTACGGAATATTTAGAGGTTCTCTAAATTTAAGATAAGACATAAGAAAAAAAAAATCTCAAGTAAACCGAATTCAAATCCAAAATTCTGAATAGATGATAAATCTAGAGTTATCTCAACCCTCAAACGGAAAGATCCCAACATATGTAACATGCAAATCTATCCGAATTTGGGAAATCTTCACGAATTTCATAATTCAACATAATTCTCCAATACTCTGCCTAACTTTGTTGAAAATGAGCCCCAATTTTCCAGGATAGAAAAAAAAAAAAGACTACTTGAGCTCACAAAAACAGATCTTCACAGCAATTTAACAAGAAAATTATCAAGTTTTTTATGACATGGGAACCCGCAGCCGTACCCTTCGGGTGCGCACAGATTATAATTTAACAAGAAAATTATCATGCAATTCCAAGATTATTCAAACGAACAAGTTTATAAGCTTAAATGACTCAAAACCCAATTTAAAGTTTCAATCTTTTTTCTCAAACTCTTTATTAACAAGGAGTCACTATTGGCTATATAACTAACAAAGGGGAATTCAAAGAAACTGTTGCGAATTCAGAAAGAAAAAAAAAAAACCAACCTCTGTAACTGCATTTCCTAAGAAGAGCAGCAACAATCTGTCGTGTTGAATCATCAGATTCCACCAACAAAACTCTAAATACCATTTTAGGCAAAAATCTTTCCCATCTCACAATTGAAGAAGATGTCTCTGTTTCCTTGTTCTTGTTCATATTTCCACCAGCCTCTGTTTCTATCTGCAACTCCATGTCATCAGTTCCTATGACCTCTAAATCACCTTCACTGCTTACAACAACTTCACCCATTTCTTTCGATTCTTACTTATGTTTAACAAACAAAATCCTCGTACTTTATGAAAGTGGGAGGAGAAAACAAAAATAATAGTAAAAAAGCACTATCGCTGGTGAAGTTTGAAAGAACTCAAAAAATCTTAAACTCTTTACCACTACTATTAAAAACAATCCGATAAAATATCTTGAAAATATCAGTGGGAGAATTTGATCTAAGGGTGGTGAATTAAAGTTTATATGTTTAACCGCCTATTATCTAAAGGCTCAAGTTGATTGACATAATAATAGTAGGACACATATACAAGTCTGTCAAGAAAGAGACATAAAATATCTAGTACAGTCATGTGTATGGTGCAAATTGGCCACGTTGAAACTTGGCTCAGAGATCAAAAAGTAAGGGCCCATTGGCCACTGCCTTTGCTTTATTTTTATTTTTTCTTTGGATGTAATTGAATTGGATGGTTGGTACACTTGGTCATTTGGTGGCCCTGATTTTGTGCTATACTATTGCTTAAAGAAAGAGATTTTTATTGAGATATTTTTTAAGTGGGTCCTAGATGGAGTAGATATTTTTAGGTAAAGAAATGAGAAATTAGTGTCTAATGGATAGGACCTCGACACGTGGGTAGTCCACTTTTAGATCTTTTCATTTGTGGTTTCGAACTTGTCAAACGTTATCTTTTTATGTTTTTTTAGCTGTAACGAGTGGAGAAGAGAGTGTTTGAGAATATTATATAAATATAAAAGTCTACTGACTATAGGACGAATGGCGGTGTAATTAGTTGGGAATCGCATAATCTAAAGAAGGTTCTTTGCGTTCGTGGTTATTAGTGGTGGATGTTAATTCATCCATTAATTACGAGATTGCCCTTATGGGTATGTACGTGTCACGATGTCAGCAGGTTTTTGTGGCACTTTTTCATTCTTGTTTCTATTTTTTGAGGAGAAATATCTTTGGTAACATATAAACCGTATTACACATAAGATTAAAGATTTCAATTATATGTATATATATATTTGTGAATGATAGTAAGTTAGTTATAATTTTTACCAAATTTACGGATAGAAGTAATATTTATCAAAAAATTATATGTAATTACATAGTAAATGATTCAATAATATAAATATCTTCTTTATTATTAGTGCATAGAATTTAGAGTTTCAGATTTAACCTAAATATAGATTATAGCTCCAATTCTGGACGGCTGAAAACATACATAACTATCGTCCCAAATTTTTTATATAACAATAGTACTATTTAGAGAGAAATAAGTTTTTAAGTGTTTTAATGGGAGGAGGAGAGAGGGTGCGAGGGCGGTTGGGAGGTGTTGCAGGGGTTGAGCTAGCTCATCGAGTGCGGGTTCAGCCGAATTTAGTAGCTTTATTCTCAAACTTTATATTTGTATTAAAAAATTCATCGAACAAATACTATCATTAATTTAGAATCCAGTAACTTTAAAAAACTAAAATTTTGAATTCATAAACGTCAAATTCTGACTCCGCCTTTAAATAGACGAAATTGATTTCTAAATTAGACACATGATCCAGGTACTCTGAATTTCGTCTTCTTCTGGGACACAAGAATAGTGAAAATATCTTACGAGATTTTTAATTTAGTGGTGGACATTGCAACTACTTTTCTCTTTCTCTTTTTCTTTTTCGGTTTTCATGTGTTAAGATTTTTGTAGCTACAGTACGACATATTTAAAAGCGCACTTCCTGGCGACCAGCAAATCTTATCCACCAGAGAAGCTTAACCTTAACTTTCAGAATTGGGACACTGTTTTCATACTAATGTTGGCCATGGGGATTTGGGTAACCTCGATTAACCCAAACAGCAAATTGAACAATCTGTGCCAGAAAATAAGGACAAGCTTCTTTCTTGCTCAACTATTGGAAACTTTAGCATGGTAAAAGTTCTGATATTTGAAAAAAAAAAAAAAACACTAATTGAAGTTAAGCTAAAAATGTATTTGAAAGTTGAAATTGTATTTGAACATATATTTAACTTAAAAAACAATTCAAGTTTTGTGAATGAAAAAGATTTTTCACTTGAAAACTAATCAAAACCACTTTTCAAACTTGGAACTGAAACTCATCTTTAAAAAAAAAAAAAAAAAAAAAAAAACAACAACAACAAACCATCAGTCCATGTATAACCAAATGTTGTTTTGAAAAAGAAACAATTTCCATGGACAAACAACTTCTTAATTTGAACAAACATATCCATATTTGTAAAAGTAGTGACGTTTCAGAAAAGCCATATCTAAAATTTTGTAAATATAATAAGTTAACAACTCTCCCAAAGTAGCGTAAGTTAATTTGCAATATTTTAGGTTTTAGGACTTTATTAAATTCTAAAAAAAGTGCTTTTAACCACTGAAAAATATACAAGTATCGATTAATATTTCTTTAAGGACAATGATCTCTCATGGCAAAGTTTTTTTTTCTTCAATTTATTTCCTATTTTTCTAGCATGGTGTCTCTGGAATTCGGTGACTTTTATTATCAAATTATTGCTTTGATGTAAATACTAGGGAGCAAATTTTTTGGTCAAAAGTATCTCATTTCCTTTTTCTTTTTTACCATTTCCCATCCAGAAACCCTACATTCATTAATTTTCTTTTGTTTGCCTTAAGTTACTTGAGATCTTTTGGGAAACAAAGTTCTCCATATTCACACGTGGTTAGGTAAATTTGTTAACTCATTAATTACTCTTTTTCGTACAAAGAACAAGACCTTAAAATAAAGATCCTGTAGACTCTAACCGAATTCCTTCTTGTTAATTAAAATCGATGATTTTCTCACAACGTAAAGCGTCCAATTAGAGAATCACTCCCTTAGATCTATATTATATGGTATTTTTAGCTTGACTTTGTATTGGTTATGTAAAAATTCACTTATGTAAATAAAAATGAATACCTTTCTGATTGCGTAAAAAAACATTTATTTTGGACTAAATATAAGAGTTAAAAACATTAATCTATTGGTTGGGGGATTACTATTTTCAGCATTAGAATATGAACAGGGGCGGATTCACCCTTTGGGGTGGGGGTGACATGACACCCCCTCGATTAATAATTTTTTTATATACTTATGTTGTAATTTTCTTAAATTAGGTTAAATATTTGATTATGCCACCCACCAGTCGTAAATTAGACAAAGTGTCACTGCTGGTAGATACAAGTTTGAGTATATCTTTAATATTTTCCGATTCCCATTTTTCTTTGCGTTTTTTACTTCCTTTGTACCAGTAATTCCCTTTTCGACTCTCCCAATTTTCTATTTATCTTTTATTATTTATATTGTCTTTCCTCTTTTCTATTATTTTATCTGTGATCTTTAGCGAGAACACACAAATAGACACTTCAAAATCCCTTAAATTAAGCATTTCTCTTAATCTGTGAGTATTTAAATCGAAAAACTTGGGTTTCAAAGGGAATTTTGGATTGAGATCAAAATTCATTTTTTGTAATAATTTCTTTTGTTTATTACTCTCTCCGTCCATGTTTATTTGTCTATATTTGACTTGTGACACTCTTAATAAGCAATAAATAAAATGAGAAATGAATTAGAGTACTTACTAATAAGGGTAAAATAGGTATAAAATGGTAAATTATGTCTTGATTTTTCAAACTATATAACTTACAAGTAAAAGTGGACATATAATTTTATTATAATGGACAAAGAAAAATGGACGGAGGGAGTGTATTATAAAAATTTATGCTAATCTATAATTGTTAAATTCAGTTTAAATCACTCTACTACTTAAATTGTGATGGAAACTTCGTAAGCACTGCTTAGAAAAAACATGAAATTTATGATTTATTGTTGAGAATGTGTTTCTAATTTTACATTTACTTATGGGGTGTATTTACATATTGAAGAGTTTTTCTATTATTTTTCTTATTTTGATTGGTGTAATTTCCTTATTTAAGATGTTATTTTACTTGTGCAAATTCATTTTTTAATATACATAAGAGATGCAAGTTCCTCGGTGAAAATGTTGATTTTACTTCTGTTGTTAATGGGTGTTAATGAGTGTGATTCCTTGTTGAAGATGCTAATTATGTTCGTTTCTTGATTTTTGAGATGTAATTTTTATATTTGCAAATAAAAAAAAACCTATTAAGTTGACCCGAATAAACTAAAAAGACATGGACCTGATCCAAATACACGTTCCTAACAAGATGTACATTAAAAAATATTGTGACACCCGTCACCTTCAAATCCTAGATCCGCCTCTGATTGTGAATGTGTTTTCTTGGAAAAGCTTAATGAACCGAATCAGGCAGAAGCTCAACTTATTTGCAACCTAACTGATATTGAAAAGTAGGAATAAGTGAACGAACAAAAATATCTGTTTCGTTGCTTGGTCTACGAAAGGAAAGAGGAACAAGATAGATATTTCCTTTTGAGCAAAGCTATCTTTTTCTCCTATTATTTTCCTCTTCTTGTACTTTTGTCTTCTTCCCTTTCTTGGCTGGAAATTAGAGAAAAGAAGAGGAATGTAGAGACAACTTTAGCCTTTAACCCCCCGTTTGGATGGTGGTTTCCCGTAGTTCATTAATGTATGGTTTTCTAGGAAATCATGTTTGTTTTCATTATTCTTAAAATTATGTGGTATGATGTTGTAAACCCGTGGTTCATTCCATGATTATATAATCATGAAAAGTCTCAATTTTTTAAACCACGAATTTGGTGATTTTTCCGTGGTTACGTATTTCATTTCTCCATTATACCCTCCACCCCACCCCACCCCACCCCCACCCTACCACTCACCCCCACCCCATCCCCACCCCCCGCTACCACTCATCCCTACCCACCCCCACCTTACCACCCACCCCAACCCCACCCCCGCCTTACCACCCACCCCACTCCCAACTACCCCACTCATCTGCTACCCACTCCCACCATCCCAACCACCACTCACTGCCCCTCACCACTGCCCAACCTCACCCCACAACAACTCACCCCCACCCTCATCCCACCCCTACCCACTACCCCTCACCACTACCCAACCCCACCCCCACCCTACTACCCACTACCCCCACTCTCATCTCACAATCACCCACCTTACACCACCCACCCCTCCCCCACCCACTACCTACTTATTTTTTAAAGTTCCTATTTTATTCTTTATCTAAATTTTATTAATATATATAAATTATTTCTAATTAAGAGTTAAGAGTATTTTAGTAAACTTAAAGTTATTATATAGTACCATACAGTCAAACCAAACAATACAAATGTTATTAAACCATAACAAACGATACAGTCTATCCAAACATTGTATTCATTAATACAGTACAATACAATACAACACCATATTGTACCATACCATACTGTACATTAATGAACCACGGGAAACAACCATCCAAAAAGAGGGTAAGTTCAGCCTTCATTTGTTTCGTTTGAGTAGAAAATGTGGAGAGAAAATAAGGAAAGAAAATCATCTTTTTTCTTGGACCCTCAAATTTTAAAAATTGAGAAAGTCTCTTTATATTGATATTTTCAACTCCAACTAACCAAGAAACGAAAAAGGGCTTTATTAATTATCTCTATTGTTTTTTCTATTTTTTTAGGGTTATTTGGCACCAAGAAATTTTTTTTCAGTCCATAAAGATATATGAGAAAAGCATTCACTATAATTATACCAAAATTTATCTTAAGGTATCTGATGAAATAGAAAAAACAAAAAGTTATTTATTAGTTTTCCTTTTTAAACTTTTTTTACTCTTAATATTTCAATTACTTGAGTGTTAGTTTAGTGAGATGTTTAATGAGAGATCGAATAAATGATAGTTTAAACAAATATTCTTATGAATGAGATTATCAATTGAATATTTTATAAAGAGTGCAGAAACCTTAATTAAAGGACAGAATAAAAGGTAATGAATGCAGTACTAATATTTTACCTTCCAATTGAGAACTTTGAATTTGCTTTTGACAGCACCATGTATCAATGTAGCAAAAGTGCAGAGAGAAAATTAAGTTTGTCTTGATATTTAAGGAAGCTCACTACCAAATGCTTGATAATCCTTGGTAGGGAAGTTATTTATGTTTTCGTGTTGAACCAAATAAACTACAAATAGGTGATCTTTTTTCTCGCATCTTAATTACTTTTACTTTTTCGTTATTTTGTAATTCTCAAGCTATATATAGCCCTAACTAAATATAATATAAATTACTATTTCATCTATCATATCGGTGAATCGATCCGATTCATTCTTATCTACAGATAACATACAGATAACATCAAAGAGAACTTAGTATTGCAACGGATGTGCCATTGCCCAGTGGTAGAAGTCTGAAAGGAAGAGTTACATTCATGAAAAAAATTGTGGTGAAGAAGATTTTGTGTGTTGGTGGAGAGAATAACACTTTTGCAAAAGACTATAAAGCTTTTCTTTTTTCCCCGAAACTATTGCCAAGTGTGTGAAGCCGGTTTTGAGCGTGATTTCAATCTTGAGGTGCTTGAATTATTAGGTTTCTGCACTGAAGTGAGATAAATTAATATCCAGCATGTAGGGCATCACTGAGGGTTCTTTTCAAGTACTAGTTCATGATCCATCGTACATTATTGTTGTTGCCGAAACCAAACATTATTGTCAGATGCCATTTTCTCGTTTACCTAAAACAAAAAAAAAGAAGGAATGAATAACTCCTAACCTTTTGCTTAAATCTAGGCAATTTTTCTTTTGTTAAAATCAAATGTTTTGTAATGAGAAACTGATAGAGATATATTATATTGTTTATTAATTATTGAATTCGCGACTTTTCTAGCAAAAAAAAAAAAGTTAAACCAAACTAGTATAAAAAAAACACATAAATAGGATCACGAAATTCGTGCGTGAATGAGGCAAACCATCTCCCTGACCATGTCAGTAAAAACAGAGAATAGAAAGCAATAATTTTTAGAAATCTTGTGAATTGTGGGGGCCAGGGAAGAGACTTGACAAAGCTTTTAACTCACATTTGTATTATTTTGCTGCATGTAGAAAGATTTTGCTTAAAAACATCCCTTCACATTAACGAGTCCGGAACCAAAATGTCCTAAAAAAAAATTTTGAACTAAAATACCCCAATAAAAAAAAAGTTATCTAAGTACCTTTAGCGCAGTATTTTACTGCGCTATATCACTTGACGGAGACGGAACCGTTAAGTGCTGTAACGCAGTATTTTACTGCGCTATCCAAAAGTTTCTCTCACCTATAACACATTATTTTACTGCGATATAGGAGTCCGCCATTTCCAATAACATCACATTTTTCACTCCTCTTTATGTAGTTTATCTTTTTTACGTAGTTTAGCCGTATGTTAATCATGCTTTGAGATTCGAGAACTTCAATATTTTATATAGCACTTAACGGTTCCGTCTCCGTCAAGTGCTATAGCGCAGTAAAATACTGCGCTAAAGGTACTTTGGTAATTTTTTTTTTTTGTTAGGGTATTTTAGTTCAAATTTTTTTTTTAGGGCATTTTGGTTCCGGACTCGTTAATGTGAAGGGATATTTTTAAGCAAAATCTTTCTACATGCAGCAAAATAATACAAATGTGAGTTAAAAGCTTTGTCAAGTCTCTTCCCTGACCCCCACAATTTACAAGATTTCTAAAAATTATTGCTTTCTATTCTCTTTTTTTACTGACATGGCCAGGGAGATGGTTTGCCTCATTCACGCACGAATTTCGTGCGTGAAAGGCCCTTTCACGCACGATTTTTTTTTTTTTTTTTTTTTTTTTTGTACTAGTTTGGTTTAATTTTTTTTTTGTGCTAGAAAAGTCGCGGATTCATTAATTATTAGCAACATTTTAGTCAAATATTAGGTTTAGTAACTGTAGCCTAAATAAATTGGTATTAGACAGGGGCGGATGCGTCATGCAAGCACTGAGTTCAGCTAAACTCAATACTTTCGACGCATGCGTCATGCAAGCACTGAGTTCATCTAAACTCAATACTTTCGACGCAAAGTATATATATATTTATGTGTAAAAGTTCATCAAAATTACAATAAATAGAATATGTGAACCCATAATTTTCAATATTTAATGCTAAAATCCTTAAAATTTGAATTCGTGGAATTAAATCTTGAATCCACCTTTGATACTAAATAGCCTAATCATAGCCAAATCCCCCCAAAGGAGACGGAGATACTAGAGATCCTTGGCGATTTTCATGGAGTTTTCAAGAGATAATGGATACACAATTCCCCTTGTTTCTAATTCATTAAATTCAATGCACAAAGCATTTGATATTGCTAGAGACAACATATATTATCATCGTAAACTGTAATCTCACTATTAAAGATTTATTTGAAGCTTTAACTCAAAATCTGAAAATTTATAATAGTAATTTTTTGGGGTAATTCTGATCGACATTCAACACCTGGACAAAGATATATACAAAATTTGAGGAAGATTGAAGGTGATTAGAATTGGTTTGGAGTCAAAAGTTTCACGCTCAAATTATCCTGGAAAATGGTACTGCGACAATATACGTGTGTATATCATATATATCACCGTATATGGAACAAATTTTCATGGATATCATAGATATCATAGATAACATGATATGAAGGAAATACACGTATGTACATAGAAGATATAAATAGACATACAAGGAGATACACACCGCATTTCATCTCATCTTCTTCGATTCCCAACTCACTTTTTCAATTATAAACTCTTCAAATCAACCTCAAATGAGCTTAAAATTTTGTATAAGCTTTGCACAAGTGGATCAACAAGATTTTTGAATACTCACTCTAAATTCAACATTTTTTAATTTAATTTTTTTTATGTCTGAGAGCTTCAAGCTCAACAATGGTACTGGGTTTCAACTTTCAAGGTCTTCTTTCAGATTTAGTTATTCAGTGGGTTTTCAATGGTGTTTGGTGATTGAAGGCGACAATAGTATTAATGGTGGTGTTGATACGATGATACTATTACATGGTTGAGAAATGGTGAGAACGAAAGTGATTTGTTTTATACTTGCCTACACTTTGCTATTTTATTTAACTAGTATTGTCAAATTGAGCTAAAACATCCAATAATAATAAGTTGGGATATTTGTTGTGTCACTGACACTTTTCACCCTATTTTTTTTTGCTGATCTTTAATTTTTGTCCCTTATAACATACAAATATTTCCGCAGGCATAAGTTTATATTTTCAACATAATATCCCACAAGTTACGCCCTTTAAGAACTTATGCCCCACTAGACATAAATTCGATTGCCGAAGGATAAAAATTAAAGATAACCCATTTAAAGGAGAATTCGTGCAATTTTTTCATATTTCTTGCCATATGGTTGGCTTCCTTTTTAATTAACTTTATATTGCTGAGTTTGTAGACCCTAAGGCCCACTGAATAGGAGTCAGGCCCTAAAGTCCGAAAACTCAATTATATTTGGGAATTGGGATTCAAGTGGGCCATTCGCAGAATTGCCCTTCTTTTGGGTGGTGTTTAAATTTTGTCCTTCGGCTAAAATTTATGGGTTCTAGTTAAAATTTTAAAAAAAATTCGCAAGGTAGAGTTTAAATTTCTCTATGCCCCCACCGGTATACACTTGTGAAGGATTACTAAAGTTATGCCGGACCCGGTATACTTATGCCTTCTGGGCAGACTTGGCATAAGTATGCCGGGTCCGACATAACTTTGGTAATTCTTTCACAAGTTTATGCCGGATCCAACATAAAAGTTTTCCCCTCAAGTATGCCCCCACCGGCATAAACTTGTTAAGAAATTATCAAAATTATACCGGACCCGACATACTTATGCCAAGTCTGCCCATAAGGCATGAGTATGCCGGGTCCGGCATAAATTTGGTAATTCCTTAACAAGTGGCAACCCAAACCTTGCCTTGCAATTTTTTTTTTAATTTATGCTTTAGCGGGGTTTCGAACTCAAAACCTCATGATTTCTGCGTAAACGCTCAGAGTTGCAATGCGAAGGGCAAAAATTAAAGACCAGCAATATGAGGAGTCCGGAACCATAATACCCCTAGAAAAAATATTTTGAACCAAAATACCCTAACAAAAAAAAAAGTTACAAAACTACCTATAGCGCAGTATTTTACTGCGCTATAGCAGTAACGGAGACGGAGCCGTTAACTGCTATAGCGCAGTAATTTACTGCGCTATAGTGTATAAACGGAGATGCTATAGCGCAGTAAATTACTGCGCTATAGTGCCTTTGTTTTTTTTTTTTCAGCCCTTTTAGTTAACCCTTCTTCCATTACACTTTTTAACGTATTTTGACCATAGCTTAATCATGCTTCGCGACCCCGAAACATCAATATTTTATATAGAACCCTACTTATTTTTGTGCGATTAATAAGGTAGGATCAATACATCAAGGATGCGCAAAAGTTCGGATGACCGTTTTAGTGGCTGAAAAGTGCTCGAACGTCATTTTCGTTTGAAGGTTCGGCGACATTATCTTGAAGTTCTTTGCGAATACTTAAACTTGTTCATCAATAATTAATCAAAAGTTTCTCAAAATGACAGCATTCATACAAAAAAAATAAACTTAATTAAATTGCACCATTCATTCATAACCTTGAGTAGATGAAAATACTTAACTTACTAATATTCTTCAAAATAACTGCATAATCATAAATTAAACTTAAAACTAAAATCACAACATTCTTAATCATCATCAGAGTACAAGTCCTCAATATCGTCCTCAGAAAAATATTGGCGATTTTTTAAGACACATCTTTTTTCAGTAGCAGTTAGTTCTCTACCAGTTGATGATGCTTGTTCTTCGGCCAACTTTAGCATGTAAAATCTACAACGTCTTGCCAGCATTCTGTTGTTTTCCTTTCTAATCCTTTGCACGGCAAGCTCGCAACTTTCTGGACCTACTTGAGGCATGGTTAAGGAGTACCTTGTTGGGATTAGAGCGTTGAGATTTTTCAAGTCACGAACAAGACGTTCTGATTCGGCAAGCCGATGTGACCATTCTCGACGTAAACCGCAATAATATTCCCGCGGATATGAATATTTCACACTGCAGAAATCATCATTACGCTCTATAAGAAGGTAGGGATTTAGCTCATCTAGTTTGAAATCACTAGTATCACTCGAAAAACTGCTATGATTTGAACTTTCATCATCACTGCTATTTGGTTCTTTTGGAAGGAGTAAAGACCAAGGTGAGTTTCTACTGCTTGACATTGAATAATATGGTGTAGTCTATTAACAAAAGAAAGGGCTACTTATATAGTTGCAAACCCCCAAGAACCCTCCGGGGGGGGGGGGGGGGAGGAGGGTCTTAATGACCCTACCTACTTACGTTGTTGTAAGAAAAATATTAATCTTCCTCGGACATTTCACAGTCCGAATCCCACTTGGATCTAAATCTTGTGCTACCATGTATACCATATTCTACCCTATGGTAACGTATTTGCATCCGATTGTTCTCTTCGCGAAAACGATTAAGAGCCAAATTAAACTCTTTTGGAGTTTTGCGAGGCATTGACATAGCCCGTTTTTTTGGGCGTTTATGCCCTACTGACGCTAACTTGTGCTCCAGTGCTTCAGCTTCCCTAACATGCCAATCCCACTCCTCTCTCATTTTATTATTGTATTCTCGATTGAATCTGTCGTTAGGGTTATTTGAGTAATGAAAATCATCATCACCTAGTTCCCAGGTCCTACCCATTGCTTCAAAGATGTTTGCTGGAGTGAACGATATAACACGATTAATATCTCTAAATTGGTCAAAAAATGACATCTTAACTCAATTTTGTGTGGAATGTTATGTTTGTAACAATTATTCGTCAAATTACGTTATATAAAGTTTGATTCGAATTATTTTGGCAGGTGAGGTGATGTTGGTGCAGCCGCATAGCGCAGTAAAATCATGCGTTATATAGTATAACGCATGATTTTAATGCGTTATTCTGACTCAATGCCTCAATAACGCATTAATTTACCGCGTTATACTAGTATAACGCAGTAAATTAATGCGTTATGAAGTACTCCATCCATAATTTGATTTGACGTAACACTGCAAAACACTGTAATTGCATGCATGCGTTAGTCCTATTAATACCGAGTTCGTATAAGGCAAACAAAACATAAAATTCTAAGTTTCAACTAGTTTTATCATTCTGTATTCCTCCCCAGTTATTCAAAATATGACAGATGTTCCAAGAATTAAAGTTTCTTTATTCTGGGATGGACAAATTATATTCGAGGAAAATAATTTATGCTACTATTCTCCCCCAAAATACCATGTTAAGTTTCCACTTGACTTAAAATTCTCAAAACTACTCCAAGCCTTGTATAATAGACTACAAGTTAGTAGAAGTGATTTTGATCTAAGTATAATTGGAAAATATCCAGTGTCATTTACGCCGCAAGGTGTAACTAGTTATGGACAGTGGTACATTCAAGACGATGATTCTTTGACTGATTATTTGAAGGCGCCGTATGATTATAGGCGATGCATAACTTTAAACGTCCTTGAAATGTATATAGAAAAGGTGCCCATTAATCGACTTGAATTCATGGCTAGGGCTCCTCAGGAAGCCTGAAATAGATCTCGTCGTGAAGCCCCGTCTATAATTCAGGCCGAAGTCACTCAAGCGGAACCTACTTATCAACACAATTACCCTGACATGAGTACCTATGAAAACATCTTGACTAGCCAAATGCCTCTGGATAGATTAAGTCAGCAATTTGACGGGCAGTGGTAAATATTCATTTTTACAATATTATTTAGGGGTTATACACCTGATATGGATCATATCGGACGGTCTCCTCAATTGGGATGGAGGAATCAGGTTGGAACATCCTCAGCCTATCCAACAACTCAAAGCGATGGACCTTCCTCAAGTTTCGGTGCAGTTGATGACTATTAGTACGTCTATTTTTTTTAACATCAATAGTGTTATTTGATGTGTAGTAGTTAAAACATCCTAATTTCTAATGTAGGAAGAATGTGGCGGTTGCACCAAATTATAGGCAAAGGAATGCTATGGATGGTCCGGATTATCCGAATTATATAGTGACATCACCCAGCGATAGTGAGGAAATACCTAATGCGGAGGAAAGTGACGATGAGATTGAGGTTGGAATTAATCTTCAACATCAATTAGAACTGTTGCAAGACATGATGGACAGTCTGGCACACGAGGAGGAACTGAATTCACAGCAACCATTTGAACAGCAAGAGTCGACTCCGGTTCAGTCGTAAAGCCAATTTCAACAGCAAGAGTCGACGCCGATTCAGTGGCATTCCGATGAGATCCCCTATCTTGATCATCTTCAAGATCGACCATATGCCTTTGTCTTTACTAGGGATGATGATCATATTCGGCGAAGTTTGTGGAAAGAGCCAGTGGATCTTTTAAAACATAAGGTTCATATTGAAAAAGGGATGATTTTCAGCTCAAAAAAATCATTGCAAAGGGCTGTTAAAATTTATTGCATCCAGGGGATGAGGGAGTTTAAAGTTGACGATTCCACAGTTTGAGGATATGGTCCTTCATTTCCTCCCGAACAAACAATTGTAATTCCATTCATGACAGCATGGAAGGATGCAAAAGCAATTCCACTTTTCATATCTACATCAGCATGCTGAGGTGTTTCTAAGCCAAGGGATAGGGATAAAATATCAACTCCATCATGAATTGCTTCATCAATACCTATCATTATAACAACAAAGGTACATCCTCCAGTAAACCAATTCCAACACACCTTGTACGTAGCAATCCATGCCTTAGGTGCACCAACCCTAACTGTACTGTTGACACCCAAATTTGTCCCGCCTTCCCCTAAAATATTTATTTACGCTTCTAATATTTTGGCAACTTAAGAAATAATTATTTATACTTTACTACAATTATTAGCTTTTATTAATAGCGGCGTTTCATTATCCTGTTGTAGTCACTAGCTGTTATTATTTTTTTATTTATTACCGTTACTACTATCACTATTATTATCATCATCCTTATTATTATTATTATTATTATTATTATTATTATTATTATTTTTATTTTAACCAGTATTATTATAATTCACATTATAATCATTTCAGCATTTTCTACCATCCTATGCACACGCATCGCATTTATTTTCGCGCAATTAAATAATAGCGTTATTTACTGTTGAACTTTAAAAAAAATACTACCGCACGGCTATTACGTCGTCATATAATTTTATTTTTTATCTGAATACTAATAAATACATACTTTTATATTAGATAATATCTTAGCACACGTTAGTATATAGTTAATTAAAAAGGGTCTTTTATTTAAATTTAGAGGCCCAAAGCAGTATAAGAAAATATATTTTTTTAGCCCATCCATCCCAATCAATTTACAAGTGTTTCGGACCGATCCGTTAATGATCAGCCATATCTTAAATTCAGCAGCCCACCTGTTCTTTTACCCGACCAGGCCAATCTGTATGAGGCCAATTCACTACCCAGCCCACATTTTTTAATTCATCAACCCAACCCATTACCCTTCAGTTGACCCGACCCGTATCTTTTCCTTTTCATTCCTAAACCTAATGAACCGCCGCTTCCTCCTCTTTTCCCTTTCTCCTCCTCTTTCTCTCTCTACCCGACACAATCGAAAATTCACAGAACCTCTTTCGCAAACACAGGCCATGCATGGCCATTTCGGGGAAAGGAGTTTAATGCTCACCCTTTCCCCGTCAGGTTTCAACCATTATAAATCGTCGTCTTCTTTCTTTTTCTGTTCTCGATCTGAAAATCCTTAATGAGTTTTTATCCATTTATGAGTTCAAATCTTTCCTTTACCAGTGCCTTTTCATTTTTCGAGTACAAAGTTTTAATGGGTTTTGTTATACTTCTTTATTTTTCTGATGAAGCGTCTCAAGGCAGGAGACTATCCCGAAGGCATAACTAGTATTCAGAAGAGAACACTTCGAAGAATAGCAAACCACTTTTTCCTAAATGGAGAAATCCTTTATAGGAGGGCTCCAGATTTAGGACTATTAAGGTGTGTTGATGCCAAAGAAGCGGCCAAGTTGATCGAATAAGTGCATGGCGGTACATGTGGGCCTCATATGAATGGTTTTACTCTGGCTAAGAAAATTCTACGAGCTGGCTATTTCTGGATGATATGGAGTCAGACTGCATTCGTTTGTGCAAAAGTGTCATCGATATCAGATTCATGGCGATTTGATTCGAGTCCTGCCAAATGAATTAAATGTGACGAGTTCTCCGTGGCCATTCGCGGCTTGGGGCATGGATGTCATTGGTCCTATCGAACCAGCAACGTCAAATGGACATAGGTTTATTTTGGTAGCTATCGACTACTTCATAAAATGGGTAAAACCATCTTCACACAAGTCAGTGACAAAGAAGGTGGTGGTAGATTTTGTTCGCAACAACATCATCTGTCGATTCGGAATCCCTGAGTTGATTATAACAGATAATGGAGCTAATCTTAATAGCGGTCTGATGCATGAGATTTGCGGAACATTTAAAATTACTCACCGCAATTCCACTCCATATAGACCTCAGATGAATGGAGCAGTTGAAGCAGCCGACAAAAACATCAAGAGAATATTGCGGAAGATGATTGATAATTACAGGCATTGGCACGAAAAATTGCCATTGGCCCTTCTTGGTTATCGCACCACTGTAAGGACTTCAACTGGGGAAACACCTTATCTTTTGGTCTACGGGACAGAGGTCGTGTTACCTGCAGAGGTAGAGATACCATCTTTGAGAATTATCCAAGAAGCTGAGTTGAGTGATGCTAAGTGGATACAAAACCGATATGAACAGTTGATGCTCATTGACGAAAAGAGGATGGATGTAGTTTGTCATGGATAGCTGTATCAGAACATAATGGCCAAAGCTTTCAATAAGAATGTAAGACCGAGACAATTCAAACCGGGGCAATTAGTATTGAAGCGCGTATTCCCATGCCAAAATGAAGTTAAGGGAAAATTTGCACCTAACTGACAAGGGCCTTACATGGTTCATCGAGTACTGACTGGAGGGGCACTAATTCTGGCAGAAAGGGATGGCGAAGTTTGGCCGAAAGCTATCAATGCAGATGCCTTCAAGAGATACTACGTCTATGAGCTTTTCATTTATTTTGTATGTAATATCTTGTAATGCCTTTCTATGTAATGAAAGCTACGTTCTCTCGGCGGGATACGTAAGAAACCTATGTCGGGTTTGGCCTTTTAGGATAGAAATTGCCAGAAAATTTTCATTTGTTTGTAATATGAATTACGCCTGACTTGATTCCCGCGGTGGGATACGTAGGCGGCCTACATAGGCTTCGGTAACATTATTAGAAAACCTCAATTTATTTTGTCTTGTATGTTTTGAACTACGCTTGACCTGATTCCCTTACTGGGATACGTAGGCAGCCTATATCAGGCTCGGTCTCGTCATGTTAAAAGATCAATGTCCTCCTACGCCGAAAACTGGGACAATTTTAAGGGCACCATTGCAAGATGACATCGAGAGACATGAAAGATCATATGGTCAACAGAGTCATCAGACAAAGGAAAGACTTTGGAGAAAGGACGCTCGCTTTGTTTCACCATGTGTCACAATTCCAAGTGCAGCAGAAACTATTTATCACTATATACATATTTTTACTAAGCATATTTTCTTTTGAAATAATATTTTTAATCAAAAGTTTTATTAGTTAGCCAAGACTTAGAAATGGGCGGGGGTCACAAGTCCAGACAAAGTTGGAAGCACGAAGCATCAAGAGCTGAATCTTTAAAGTCAACGCGAATCAACCCCCCAGCCCCCTCCCAAACTTACAAATTTTCTTTGAATGCAGATTTCCAAATTGCGGAAGTTGAAAATATGTAATGTTTACAGCCTTGTAAGGACTACGTACCGAGCGGTTTGAGCTTTCTTACAACAATTATGCCTCTCAATTGTCAATAATTCTTGAAATTTATGATAAATTAATGCTTAAGTCTGACAAATGAGTTTTCAAGTGTATCGACGCACAAATTGTTTTTTTACCGCTTCCAAATGCTTAGCATAAATGCTTTCAAATGCACTGCACATGCATTATTGCTTTCAAATGCCTTGCACGGCACATGCACTATTGCTTTCAAATGCTTTCCATAAATACTTTCAAATACACTGCACATGCATTATTGCTTTCAAATGCCTTGCACGGCACATGCACTATTTGCTTTCAAATGCCCCGCACTGCACATGCACTGTTGCTTTCGAATGCCCCGCATAAATGCTTTCAAACACACTGCACATGTATTGCATTATTACTTTTAAATGCCCTGCAAACGCACTGCATAAATGCTTTCAAACGCACTGCACATGTATTGCATTATTACTTTCAAATGCCCTGTAAACGCGCTGCATAAATGCTTTCAAATGCACTGCACATGTATTGCATTATTACTTTCAAATACCCTGCAAACGCACTGCATAAACGCTCTCAGACGCACGACACATGTATTGCATTATTACTTTCAAATACCCTGCAAACGCACTGCATAAATGCTTTCAAACGCACCCCACATGCATTGCATTATTACTTTCAAATGCCCAGCAAACGCACTGCATAAATGCTTTCGAACGCACCGCACATGAATCGCACTACTGTTTTCAAATGCACTGCACACGCATAGCATTACCGCTTTTTGCACCGCACATGCATTGCACCACCGCCTTTAAATGCTCACCATAAATGCTTTCAAGTACACCGCATGCATATTGCAATATAGCTTTCAAATGCACCGCACATACATTGCATGGCTGCCTTCAAAATGCTTTGCACTGCACACGCATTGCACAAAAGCTTTCATCCGCTTCGCATAAATACTTTCATACGCACATGCACCGCGCAAATGCTTTAAATTCACCGCATAAATGCTCTGCACCATGAATCATGATGGTTTGGAAACCTCGTTTCATCAATCATCGGGTTTTAAAGAAAACCTCATTATGCCGGCTTAGAAAGCCTCATTTCTCATAAATCATTCGGCTTAAATGGTCCATATTCATATCCGGTTTGAGGCCTCATTTTCATTAAGCATCGCCAAAGGCATCATTCTCATGAATCATCGGCCCAGAACCTCATTCGCATTAGCCTCGGCTAAGGCTATCATTTTATTAAATCATTCCAGCTTTTTCATGGGTTTATTTTACGTCACTTTACTTCCAATATTTATTTACTAATTGTTTTACTAGTTTAAGTTCCGCAGGAACTTTAGCACAACGTGGAACTTTTTCTTCGGCAGCGAACTGGGGCAATCTGTCGGGAAGGATAATCAGACTTCCCGACAAGGGTCAAGGATCTACCTCGAACACTCGTCTCCAACCCCAAATATTCCGCTTGCATACCAATATTCATATTTCAGAATTCTCGAGTTCTATCATAATACCTAGTGTCATCATAATTCGACACTGGGACAATATTTTGCAAAGATTCACACCAATCGGGATTCGTTATTCATTGGTGTCGTAGTTATCCCAGAACTATACACGACCTGATTCTCGTGCAACCCGAGATATGTAGGCAACTCGGAGACTGGAGTTCGGCCATAATCCTCTCAAATTTTCTTTACCCTTAGTCCTCCAAAATCCTTTAGTCGGGACAAAATGGGCTACTGAGTCAACGTCTTTGCCCGAAAATTCTTTCATCATTACTGGTCAAAGAGGGACAAGTTGTTGACACCCAATTTTGTCCCGCCTTCCTCCAAAATATTTATTTACGCTTCTAATATTTTGGCAACTTAAGAAATAATTATTTATACTTTACTACAATTATTAGCTTTTATTAATACCGGCGTTTCATTATCCTGTTGTAGTCACTAGCAGTTATTATTTTTTTATTTATTACCGTTACTACTACCACTATTATCATTATCATTATCATTATTATTATTATTATTATTATTATTATTATAATAATAATAATAATTCGCATTATAATCATTTCAGCATTTTCTACCATCCTATGCACACGCATTGCATTTATTTTCGCGCAATTAAATAATAGCGTTATTTACTGTTGAACTTTAAAAAAAACATTACCGCATGGCTATTACAACGTCATATAATTTTATTTTTTTATCCGAATACTAATAAATACATACTTTTATATTAGATAATATCTTAGCACACGTTAGTATATAATTAATTTAAAAGGGTCTTTTATTTAAATTTAGAGGCCCAAAGCAGTATAAGAAAATATATTTTTTTAGCCCATCCATCCCAATTAATTTACAAGTGTTTCGGACCAGTCCGTTAATGATCAGCCATATCTTAAATTCAGCAACCCACCTGTTCTTTTACTTGACCAGCCCAATCTGTATGAGACCAATTCACTACCCAGCCCACATTTTTTAATTCATCAACCCAACCCATTACCCTTCAGTTGACCCGGCCCGTATCTTTTCCTTTTCATTCCTAAACCTAATGAACCGCCGCTTCCTCCTCTTTTCCCTTTCTCCTCCTCTTTCTCTCTCTACCCGACACGATCGAAAATTCACAGAACCTCTTTCGCAAACACAGGCCATGCATGGCCATTTCGGGGAAAGGAATTTAATGCTCGCCCTTTCCCCGTCAGGTTTCAACCATTATAAATCGTCGTCTTCTTACTTTTTCTGTTCTCGATCTGAAAATCCTTGATGAGTTTTTGTCCATTTATGAGTTTAAATCTTTCCTTTACCAGTGCCTTTTCATTTTTCGGGTATAAAGTTCTAATGGGTTTTTGTCTACTTCTTTATTTTTCTGATGAAGCGTCTGAAATGTGGACAAAATCCGAAAGTTGTATCTGGAGTGGGGCGTTGTTGACCGAAGAATCCCGCCCAAAATTTTGAATCTTAGCCAAACCCTAATCTAGTTCTATAAATACAAACCCTAGTGGAACCTAAAAAAATAAGTTCTTTTCAGCCCCTCAAATTTCCCTAGAAAATATTAGCCTTCATCAGTTTTAATACTTCTTTAATATTCATTCGAAATAGAAAATTATTTTTGTTCTCTTTTGGCCCCTGCTACTGTTTCGAGTCTGAGTGAATTCGAGCTCGGATTTGTTAGCGTTCGAGTGTATATTGGAGACCCAAAGCTCCACTTCGCTGCATTCGAAAAAGGTCAGAGAATCTTCTCTTTTTAATTACTTTGAATTTATAGCTTTTTCTCTGCTTAGACTTGTTCTAGGATGTTATTATGGTAGTTTTTAATTGCTAGTTTAGCCTTTGTTTATGTGTGTCGATAATTATGCCTGCCTAGCATGCTTACCAGTTATTAGTGTAAAGATGATTGCTCATATTTGAATCTTGTTTAGTCATGTTTATGAGTATTAGTTTCTCGCTTAGTCCCTTTAAGTTAATCTTAGTTTGTTATTGAGGGTTGAATCTCTATCATGTAGAACTAGACCCTGCCTTGCTATTAATACAACTTAAAACTATGTTGATTTGTTGTTTGTCCTGTTTTAAGTTTGACTTATGCCATGGACAGTTTGCATAAGTTCAAGATTACATGCTTAAGTTCAGTATAAATTGTATTCACTCACTAGTATGCTTGGTAATATTACTTTAGTTAAATGGTTCGAGATTAGTACAAACCTTGTTAGTTGGTTAAGGATTTAGCCTGACATGACTTGAGATGGTGAAGGTAAATCCTTGTATAGCTTAAGATTTGCATTAAGTTCTGCCAAATATAGATGGAATAAGCATGCTCTAACTTTCTTGGAATCTGCATATACTATATATTGGTTAAAAAAAAGAGATTTATAGTGACTTATGATAGTACAATGCTCTGTTCTGAAACCAACTTGTGTTTCCATACTCATGTGGAGTAGATAAGTTTTAAAACCAGTGTGTTGTTTCTTATATGATGGCTGCTTAAGTGCAGTTTAGTAATATGTCAACACATGCTGAAATCCCTAGTTTTGGTTTGGGTCGAGATATTTAACCTTGCTGTTTGGTTCAAGAAAATCAGGCATTTACGCATTCTGTTTGTTTACCTAAATGTTTTTTTATCCAACTGATGGTTCCTGAAGAGTTTAAGTTGAACAAGATTTTTAGATGAGTTTCAAAGTTGTTTGAATGGGATCTTTGTTAGCAAAGTGAACCTGCTGGTTTTTGCTAGTCTTCCTTGTTTAATTTAGGAATCAGTCTATTTTATTTGGTGTTTAGAGTAATTAGTAGCTTTTTATTGGGTTATAATATGTGCTTGAGTTTGATAGCTTCATTTGTGTGTTGCTATTACAGTGCTTTGTTATGTTTACTTTGACTAGTATACTTTGAGCCCAGGGTTTAATTGGTGTTGCTGGGCTGATAATGCTATGTTGATTTGAGTTCTGAATAGCATAGTTTTGTGTTAGCTTATCATGGTGCTTCTCTGCCATCCATGTATGTTCATCTTGACTTAGGACTCGTTAATATGGCATCACTTCTTTGAGTAGCATCTAAGTAGGTTTCTCCTGAGTTTTGTGTTAGTATTAAGGATCTGCTGCCTTGCATACCTCGAATGTCTACATGTTTGCATTATGAAAATATGTCCAGGCCGTGCATGCCCAATCATTATGCCTTATCACTTATTAATAATATAACCAGTGCTCCACGACTCCCCACTTAATCGTCTGTGGCTGTCTAAGTGTACAATACCCATCTAATAACTTCAAGGTCCACTGTATCTACTTGATTGACTACCTTGGTGACATAATACGATTCTGTGCTGCTCATTGTTTGTTGTATGGTCGATTGGTTGAAATATTTTCCATATACTTATAAGTGCTTTAATGCTGTTAAGGCAGTGAGGTTGTATACCTATGTATTCTTAAGGTTATTCATGAAAATACATTAATCGGGAGATTAGTTGGTCATTATGGATTAAGCTTGAACCCTCCCCGGTGTTAGCCATGCCTGGGATTCCTGGAAATCCCTTGGAACTTGTGCAACATTGGGAAGACGGGGGCAAAAACTTTCCAATATTAACCCTCTAAGCCTCCTTATGAATGTATATATGCAGTATACTCAAATATACATAGTATATGTACAAATCACCGATCTTTTTTTTGAATTTACATTATATATGTTTAGCTTTATTTATTGATTACGTACTAATCCCTTTTTTTCTTTCATTCTTATGCATGACACTCTCATACGAGTCCAAGGGACTCGTCTTCTCCCGCATTCGGAGTTGGGCTAAAGCCCAACGTGATCTCTCTCGTGTCAGCCCACTATCCGCAACACAGAAAAAAGGGCCAAAGCCCATGTGGCAGAAAGCCGACTGCAGCAATGTTAAGATGGGCTGAGCCCATTAAATTATATTTGCTCCTCTACTTTATTTTGTGCATTTAAATTTGTATCGTATGACTAACACTTTACTTTGTTTTGTTTTCTTAGCTTAGATGAACCTTAGCGGAATTAGTGGGGATAGTTTTAGTAACAATGGGTAGTTAATTTAAGGGAAAAACTAATAGTTAATTCTACCGCTTTCGTTCTCTGCTTTTTATTTTTTTTAAATTTTTTATAGTACCTATAATATTTACTTTTATTAAAACAATTGATTTTCAAGGGCGTGAAGCCGTGAACACAGATTTTGAATTAAGATGATGTTTTTATTCTTACTATCTTGGACATTTTAAAACGTTACTGATACGCAAATACGGACTCAAGTATATTTTATAAACAACTTTTCAAGTTTGAATCAATCACGCATATTTTTAGCTAAGCATAGTTAATAATAAAAAGGAGAAAGAAAACTCACGTCCTTTTGCATCATATTTATAAAAATAAATCTAGATTTTGTTTACATCGCTATATTCACATAACGTAATTTTATCCAAGGCTCCAATTGGCCGAATCTTTTTTTAAAAGCTATTACTTATACGTAATTCTTTATTTGAAATTCACGCAAGGCGTGGTGGAAATATTTTTATAAAATGATATTAAAATGTATGATTTTTGATACTCGGCCTTTTGAAAATAATTATTTCCTTATGCAAGTTTAGAAACACATTATATTGGCAAAGTCTTCTCTATTTTGAATTATGTATATGCATTTTACGAGATATCATTCTTAAAATTACTTATAAGATATTATTTATTATATTTTTCGATATTAACCTAAGTTTGGTCGGTAACCGTAATTAACGGATTCTAAAGGATGCCTAACCCCTTCCCTTTAGGATAATCAAGAGCCCTTACCTAGAATCGTATTAGTTAAGCGGACCATTAACGGAGGTTTAGTTTTAGCTTTACCTTAGTTAATAAATTAGGTGTCCTAATTCACCTCTAAAATTAATTAGGTGGCGATTCCTTAAGTTAAATAAATTTAGGAATCATCAATATATTGTACTCTACTTTGACCCGTTTAAAATGGGGTATAACATGTACCATAAGCAAATCCGTGGTAACTAGCATTTGGTGAGAAGGATCCACCTGCAGTGCTTGATGTGTTTGTGCCATGTCCATTTCTATCCCTGGGTGATGCAAGCTCAAGATTTAGAAAATCTGCATCCTTGGTTGTTGGCCGTCCAAGCTCTGCTTCAAAACCTTTTAGAAAGTGTTTTGCTCCAATTAGTTTCCTGTTAGATGCCTTAGCTGGATCGAATTTAGTACCAGACTGCAATGGCCCTTCCATCTTGAAGGTATTGGCCCTAGGCCTTTGTCATTGAATGCTTCACTTTCTGGCCATATTCCTGCATTTTGCGTGAATAAGTTATCTTAGAGTTGTGAAAATATATTAAGTGACTTTGTACTGCATTTGGCACTTTTTTACCAATACTATGCAATAATCTTTCCTTCTACTATACTAATTACTGTCTTTATGAATGCACTAATGAAAGGATTGTTTTTCCTTTTGACACCACATAAAGAATCAGGAAAAAATAAAGAAAGAGTAAAACCTGAATCAAGGACACCTATGATGATACCATCTCCCATGTTGGCTTGATGAAGGAGGTTTGTTGGAGGAGAAGATGTGGACAGGCCAAGGTGATCCTAACTTCTTGTTGTGTGCAACTTGTAAAAGTGATTTGGAACTACATGGAGCACATCAGGTAATTCTGCAACAGATCAACGAGGGGAATGCGTCACGAGAATGCAATTGAATTCATTGTTAATTAGCTTTTATGTGCCAATCAGAACCGAGACACCAAATTTAACCAACAACTATTTCATTCAGGGGCGGAGCTACAGTTATTTGCAGGTTCGGCAGAACCCAATAGCTTTGATCCAAACATTGTATTTCTGTTAAAGATCCACTCAATATGTATAAATAATTTATCAGAACCCAATATGCTGTCTTTTTTTGGAATCCAGAAGCCATAAACTTCAATTCCTGGCTCTCCCTATTGTTAGTTAACAAACTTTAAAAAATCCTACTTTAATATCTCGAGTAGAGAGATTGCAAAGTATTACAATTTACCTGCAATCTTTTGGGCTTGGGATTTCGTTAACTTGGCTGCAAAGCCGGAGAAACCATGTTTGTAACTATAGATGATTGAATCTCGTGCAGCTTCTTGACTTCATGAGGAGAAAACATAAAGTTGTGAAGGAGTAATTAATAGTCTGCATAAATTAGTTAGGAGTTTCAAGTATAGAGGAGACCAAAGAAAATCAATATGTTTATCTTTCTTAGTTACCTTTTCAGTACTGAAGTAAGTAATTGATGGTGAGCTGATGTTGCGAGTTCAACATCATTGTGTTTCCTTCTTCCCATATAAACGATATGAACCTACATTTAACAATTATTTCAGATATAAGTTTTAGAGCGAAACAAAATACTAATGTGTTTATAAATTAAATTGCAGAATAGAGTGTTCTAATATCTACTCACATTGCTATCAGCATTTGCTTGAATGCCTAAGAAGTCTGACCAGTTGAAGAGAAGGAGTAGAGCAGTGAAAGCCAATTTATATGGAAGAAAGTTGTTGATGCTCATTTTGTGCTATGTCAATGGTGTATAGGCTTAGTTAAAGTGAGGGATAATCTTTGCCATTGATCTCCACTATTTATGGCGATTCGATAGACGGAAACGAGCAATTTGGGATCTGAACATGACGTGTTCTTCTTGATGTCACGATCTAAAATATAGAGGCATCATGAAAAGTTAGCTCAATTATGCCTTGGGCAAGAACAAAAGTTAAAAAGCACGCAGCACAAAGAATATTATATTATCATCATTAGCAGGTGGTAATATATTACGTCCAATGAATTATAGGAGTAACCTGGGACTGAAGATATGCTGATTATGAAGAGCATTAAGTAATGTTTGGAATGTATCATGTTTGAATTATATCTATTAAACAGTAGAAATGACACCTAAGTAGTGGTGTCATTTCCATTAATTTTATAGCTGCTACTCGTGACTGGTTTTACTGGTGCAAATAGCTCTATTAAAGTCACTTGGGTATTTTTTTTTTCCAATAAAACTATCAATATTATGCCAATTATCCCAAAAAGTCACTCTGGCTGGAAATACCATTTCTCTCACCGGAATATTACATCGTTTCTTAACATCAATTCTTCTAGCTAGTATCAATGATCCTTCTGTTTCACTGAGATCAAAGCAGGCGAATCCTCAA